>NW_026999386.1:261339-447462 GCF_037126465.1 Ornithodoros turicata
GTGTCTAATATGTTTGAAGCCCCTGTCAGGACTACACTAACAGTGCTCTTTCTTTGGTTACGGCCTGGTCGTGCAATGTTCACTTTGGAAAGCCATGTTTGTGACCCTCTTTTCCACGTTTTCCTCCCACAGAGTCCCATCCATGGCCAAGTAGCCCCACTACACCCAGCCAACAGCGTTCAACGCCCTCTGGCTCCTCCGTGGGTGCCCGTATACTGGCTGGCCCCTCAACGGGTTGTGTTTCTCATAGCTTTCTTTGAAGGGTTACCCCTATGGCTACATTGAGAATGCAACTTCACCCACTGGATGGGCAGCAGATTACACGTGGGTTCATTCACATAAATGTACCTGAGATGAGTCTCACATTGAAGTTCAATGTCAATAAGTCCATGCTCATGGTACTATTAATGGGCATTTGCATAACCGTACTGTGGAAATTCTTATTTTGTCATTGAACTAACTTTTTGCATTACTCAACAATGATCAAAAGGTCGCAAATTGAGGTTTCTTCAGATAATACCAATAATAACCTTTAGTTATGCAAGAGATGCCAGGTGCTCGGAGATGACCAGTCGTGCCTTTTGATTTGGTGCACCTCTATACATACTTGAAGTGAAACATAAGATTTAACAAATGTTGATAGCAAATATTAGACAAAATGTACATAGCAGGTCGCAACAGATATGAACATTAGTGTCAAGGTAAAATGCTATAGCATTTATGCATGAAACGAACTCATGAAAGTGAGCAAAACTGTCAGTGGTTCGTTGCTGTGACATGAGGACCAGTTGCTACGATTAAGCTTGAAGGAGGAGTGAAGATAAAAACAGATTGAATAACATAGTCTAGCTCTGGTAAAGTAAATTCGTTATGGTACTTTTTCTTTTGCTAAACCATGTAACTCCCTATTTCAGAGTCTAACACCTCCTCGACAACACAAAGGCGGCAGGCCTCCCACTAAGGCGCCACGCCGAGGACTGTGGCTGAGATTGATCATCTGAGGAGGACAAGGGACAGCCTGCGGAGGAGCTGTTCAAGGCGCCGCGCCGGGCGTCCCAGCAGAGTGGCAATCTCTCTCGTACACAGATTATACAAGCAGCATCACGGTACCTTTCCAGGGAGGCCCTGGAGATATTCCGCACAATGCTGTACCTGCAGCCTTTACGCAAATTTGGCAGGAGATGGCCCCCACAGTACAGGAACTTTGCTCTGAAGTTGCATTTCGCAGGCCCAAAAGCGTACCGGTTCCTCAGTAGGTACTTGCTGCTGCCAACTGAGCGATGCCTCAAGTACTGGCTTCAGGAGGTAGCCATGCAACCTGGAGTTGTGCCTGCTGTGCTCGACTCACTGCAGGCACGGCTCCAGGGCACACCACTGAAGGACCGAGCCTGTATCATAATGTTTGATGAAATGTCTATCAAACAACATCTGCAGTATGATAGAGGCTCGGATGTGGTTTATGGCTATGCTGATTCTGGGACTGAGAGATCGCCCGAGTTTGCACACTCAGCACTTGTGGCTGTGCTTGCTGGCATTTTCCAAAAATTGGCTGCAGCCCCTCTCGTACATCCTGTCCAAAACAACAGCATCAGCTGAGACTTTGCAAACATTGCTTTTTGATTTAATCGTAGACTTCAATTGGCGGAGATTTTTGTAAAGGCAGTTGTGTGTGACCCAGGGCTCCAGTAATTGTGCATTGGCCAGAGCACTGGAGGTTTCTCCATCAAAACCATTTTTTGTTGTTGATCAGTGTAAAGTATATTTCATCTTTGATACCCCCCACTTGATGAAGACCACAAGAAATCTTTTGCTTCGTCACGACCTCCAAATTGGAATGATGAACAGAGGGTTAAGTGGTCCTTTATCAAGGAGTTCTATGAGAACACTCACCCTGCAAAAGTAAGGGCTGGCACCTAAGCTCACACACAACCACCTTTACCCCACTGTATTTAAGCGCATGAGAGTCAAGCTTGCCACACAAGTGCTGAGTGACAGTGTGTCTACGGGAATCGCATGTCTAATTTTTATGGGAGCAATGTCCCCTGAAGCTGCTGCAACATCAAAGTTCCTCCAAGAAATTGACATGCTGGTTCGACACCCTGAACAGCTCTTCAGTTGTACAGGTGATGACAGAAAGATGCGGTATGCACTGTCAGCAACGTCTGGCCACAAGGAGGTTCTGGAGGCTGCTGCAGTGCGAATCGCTGGGTGGAAGTTTGACTGTGATAGGCAGCCCCCAACAGTAAATGGATGGCAGGTCACTATCGCTGCTGTACTGGGCCTGTGGGACGACCTCAAAGCAAACTTCAACTTTGATTTTCTGCTAACTTGACGGCTAAACCAGGACCCCTTAGAGAATCTGTTTGGAGAGTTCCGGCAAATTCATGGGTGCAATGAAACACCGAATGCGTTTCAGTTCGTTGCTGGGATGAAGCATGCTCTCGCTGGTAGGCTGCTTAAGCTCCCTGGTAGAGGGAACTGCGAAGCAGACACAACAACCCTTCTCAACGAACTGAGACGCATTCCTGTGCATTCAATAAGCTCGTCTGCAGGCCCGTCTGAGAGTACCCTTGATTCAGGGACAGACACTGGTTCTGAGCCTGTGCTGCAGCTTCCAGAAGAGCCTGCAAACCTCATTGAGATGAATGCACAATATGAATTTGCAGGAAGCCTGGTTCAGTCTTTTCTAAGTGCTATGAAATGTCCAAATTGTCCAAATTTGCTAAAGGCTGCAGAAGCAGAACCGGATCCAAGCTCCATGTACTCGTACTTGAGGGAGCAAGATCCAGCAACTCCTACGAAGTGCATGCCCTCAAAAGCATTTTTTAATTTTTATTGCAATATCGAAAAGAAGTTCCAGTCATGTATAGAGCATGTTGTACATAGAAGAAACGTAATGGCTCGCTTGCTTGCTGAGCTAGGGGGTACTGTGCACGAGCCTTTCTGTAGCCCCCGTTGCGGTGCAAAATTTATGGGCATGTATTGCACTTCAAGGATACAGCTATATTTACGATTGGAAAATCAAAAGTTCACTGAGGAACATACAGAACGCAGGAAGCGCAAAAAGTTATAATACATGTTTGTGGTTAAAAGGAGGCAGGATATCCATTGTCAGGGTGTCTACACAAAACTGTTGCCTTAGAATTCCCCTTTTTTTCCACATTTTCACTGACTATTTCAAGTGAATTCCTGACCCAAAACAAAAGGGACTTGGTGCCTGCTGCTACATTTTGATACAGATCCCTCATGAAGCAGATCATTTAATGAGGAATTAGTAAGACTCCCCTACTTTTTGACTCTGAGCTTGTCGTATTGGCGAACTGCTACTCGCGCAACATTGCTGTGGCTCAACCACTCATCCGCACTCACGATTCACTGTGCATTGTGATGGCACTTGTCTGAGATTTTCCCTGACTTCAGCTGCCTTTTTGGCAAATTTCCTGACAATCCCCTGACTTTTCCAGTCACATCAAAATTCCCTGATAATTCCCTGTTTTCTCAAGTTGAAACACACCCTGAAAATGTTAGAGTGCTAAAACTGTTTTCTCCTCGTTCTGATGTGTCAGTCACACCGACCACATAAACGGTTTCAAGAGCAGGTCACTGCACTTCAGTAACTTGCAGCTACTTGCCGAAAACATCATTTTGCTTAGTCATAATGTTTATAAATCTTTATTTCATAATTTGTGGCTTTATGTTGCAAGACAACTATGATCAAGAGCGATGCTCCAGTGGTTGGTCTGTGGATTAATATTGTCCACCTAAGGGTTCTTCATAACTTGCGCTGAAATCTCAACACATGGGGCATTGCATTTAACATCCCCTGCAGCAGACAGCATGATAAAGCAACTTGTACGATACCATGATTTTCTATCATTCTGAGTAGCTACTTTGTGTGTCAAGTATTGCCCTCGCCGCTCTAAAGAGATGTCACTGTTCTCAGTGCTTCCCAAGCACCCTCATCAGGCCAACCCCTAGATGTCTGATTGAAGCAAAAATACAAAGCAAGGGCCTTTTCGTATTTACAAGGATGTGGTCGGTGACTCCTACTGCAGGGCTTTAATTCACTCCCACTGGATTGCTGGATCTTCTGGTTTTGGTTACAAATAACGCAGCTGCTTCCTTGCTGCATATTACACATGCTGCTATCATTGTACATGTTTGTATGTGTTTGAAACATATACAAATGCTGAATGTGTGCTTCAGTTGCAGAGCTCTGGTTTTTCCAACGATTGGACGTAGCGGCCGTGTATGTCTTTTGCACACCTTAATTGTACACAGTTTGAAATCACAAATGAGCTACTAGATTAGCATTACTCTTAGCAGTAATTTCAGCATTTTTACATGTCATATGTTGTTTTTAATCTCCTCACATGTGTATGCACCTCCAAACTTACAAAATATGTGCTCAGTGTTTTTATAAGACAGTCAGCCTGTGAAGGTATTGTTCACTTTTCTTGTGTATTGTGCACAGCTGCTGTTATTTCACCAATTACATCGAAGCGCTGATTGTCTGCTTTCATATAGCGAGTTGCTTGATCGTTTGCTTTGCTGTTGTTTTTACGCTATACAAAATGCTATCTGCTGTGTACCTCTGCTCACACCCTTGTAAAGGATTAATGCTTATGCCGCGAATTGCCACTAGCAGAGCACATTTCCGTTTCATCCTCATCGGCTGATTATTATCCACTCATTTCAGCATTTGTACGCTGCGAGCTGTTCACCCTATGTTCGACACCGACCCTATGTTCTATGTCGTTGTGGCGACATCACTATGCTCAGCTTTGATTTCCGATGTTCTAAAACTTGCCACCGTTACTTTACTTGCCAACTAAAACAAACAAAGAAAAGGCAGAATGTGTACCCGTGCGAGCAGGTTACGCGTATCTTCCATTGTATATTTTAATGCGTCTGTGTCGTACAGCTGATTGCTCTTTTGTTGATCGATTTGCGAAGTTGCTGCAGCATTACGAAGCTATGACAATCTCACGCATTTTATGGAAATGCTGACAAATTGTGCATTTGCGACGTGTCCATACGCATTCTGCGGAATAAAATACCTTGTCTTGCAAAAAACAGCAAACGTCTTCTTGTTTGTCTCACTCAAGCTACGTTTTTCACGAGGCGCATGGCGCATGCAAGCAAACCCATGCGAACCAAAACAACGGGGGAGAGAACAGAGGGGAAAGGGAGAAAGAGAGCCACGGTAGCGTCGCTTGACGTCACGCGTCACCCAGGGAGACAAAAGAGAACAAAGCAAAAAATTACTCAACCGACGACCGATGATTGGCCCGACGTCAGAGGTCACGTGAGTTTTTCCCGACCATAGAAATATACTACACGTTCATTCCCCTGGCTGTACGCCGAAATAAATCTTTTAAAATAAAATATTCAAAAATCCACGCTTAAAATTCCACCCTTCGAAATCCATTTTCTGAAATAAACCATTAAAAATACAAGTCCTCAAAATAAACGCTGTTAAAATAAATCATGGTTAGGGTTAGGAAGGTAACGATCCGTATCAAAGTAGTGATAGCCGTATGGGCGACACGATGTTATTTTCGGCGAGACATGCTATTATGATGTTTCTTGCTCATGTTTGTATTGTTATCAATTATATAACAACTTAGGATTTCGAAATATTCAGCTTAAAAGTGATGACGACGATGCGCGTATGAATACAGGACACGCACACTTGATCATACCTGGGTAGTAATAGCATTATAATAATAATAATAATAATAATAATTTATTTTTCATCACAATTTTGTACAAGTCAAAAACACCTGCTTAAGCCAAACGGCTTGTTTGCAGGTTGCAGACAACAGCACCATACTTAACTCTTTGCCAGATTCTTCTGACATAACTAAAAAAAAAAATCATCAGGTAATCAGGTATTGTAAAATCAGGTATTGTAATGAAATTACAGTAATGAATTACTTTTTCTGCTAATTTGTAATGTAATGCATTACTTTTGATATTAGGTAATTTGTATTGTAATTTAATTACATTTGGGCTGTAATTTTAATGACATTACTCATTACAAAAGAATCGAGTGTGTGTTCTGTGTTGGCACTTCGCAGAAAGACAGTTGGGGAGGAGGAGGAGGAGGAGTGTCGTTGGGAGGAACCCGAGAGGTCTGCCTGCCTGATTAGGCGGCATGTTTCTCGGGAAGGGAAAGGTGATGGAGAGGAGGAGGGGAAAGGGTGAAGTGGAAGACCGAGCGGAATCCGCTCGGGGGGAGGATGGCTGCGTCCATGGGCCGACTTCAGGGGAACTGTGCCGGCACACGCCTATTACACATCTGAGGGAAACCCAGGAAAAACCCCAGACGGCACAGCCGGCCCGCGGATTCGAACCGCGGACCTCCGAGTCTCCAAGCGCACGCGTTACCGCTGCGCCACCTGGGGACTACCGAGCGAAAAGAATTCCAACGGCACTATGAACGGTGACGCACTCAATAGGCACGTGGAACGTCAATTCCCTTTGACGAGCCAGTTGCCTTAGGCAGGGCACCCACAAACAAACGTTGTTAGGTCAACGGTTTGTAGCCCTGGAGAACCATTGTTTGCGGGCCCCATCCTCCTGACAATCTTCCTGTTGTCTTGATACATTGTGTCTCCTTCCTCTCTACATTGTGGAACGATACGTCATACGTGGCACACTAGCATGACATGTAGAAGAGACAAATAGAAGAGTAAGCATTGTAAGCATACATTTTTTTCCTCGAATTTCGGGGAAGGCAAGTTTTGTCAACTTGTGTGTCTCTTCTGCCTTCCATCCCATGTCATCGTCACTTCTTCATTTATTGTTGTTGTTGTTGTTGCCTTCCACAAACTCGGGAACATGTATGCCAATAATGGTAAAGTAATGACATTGTAATGTCATTACTTTTTCGTAGTAATTGTAATGTAATTTTATTACGTTTCAATTGCAGTAATGAGTAATGTAATTTAATTAAATTCTAACTGGAGTAATGTAATTTAATTACATTTTAGAAGTAATTTACCCAGGTATGCTCTTGATCCTTGAGTCAGCTGAGCGCTGTGGACGGATTGCGCGGCGACGGTCATTCGCACTGGTAAAAGAAAGGCCAAGAACGAGCGCACGCACACGGAAAAGAGAAACGCAAAATCAGAAAACATACCAAAGAATGGCCAAACTCTCCTGGTAGTCGGCTCTATATTAGACTATATTACACCGATGTCGCGCGTTACTTGCACTGCTAAAACAGAACTTCATCGAATAATACGCTCCCGGGCATCCGTCATTCCGAATTATATCAGCCCCCCCTCCCCCTTTTCTAAGTTGGCAAAACTGGTCACGGAACACATACAGACAGACGACCTACTTCCGGTGTATCGAAATCCTCGTTCACAAAATCGATCCTCGTTCGTTGGGGCTAGCCCTGGCTAGCCCCAAGCGCGAGGAGGGTACTATTTTCCGCGGCGGACGTATTGCCGTCGGCTGTCCACAAATCAGGGACGATGGATGTTAAAAGATTTATTTCGAAGCGTTTATTCTTCAAAGTTTATTTTTCGGAGTTTATTTCGACAGCGTGGATTTTCTCATGATTTATATTGAAGAGTTTATTTTGGAAATTTGATATTTAAGAGATTTATTTTTGAACGTTTTATTTTTACATGATTTATTTCGGCGTCATCCCATCCGCGTTGGGTAGGTCGTTGCAAAATAATGAGAAGGCCTTGAGAATAGGGAGAATAGGCGGCATAGACCAGGAAAACTTTGCTACAGAGCCTGCCGATGGACTTACACAATATTCGCCTCGCATCGCATGCACGTAAAAAGAACAGTAGGGTTGGGGGAGGTGAGGCACAGTGAGACCGAGTGGTGTTATCATTCGCTCTCCCGATGTGTTGAAATTGAAAGACAGTTTTCTTTCTTTTTTTTAAATGAGGTAATATCAAGCTCAAGCTTTAATGAGGTAATATCGAGCTCAAGCAAATCAAGCTGCTTCTTGCAGTTTTTTGCACTGGGCCTCCCACATTGTACTTGCTATAATGTGAAATAAAGTTTCAATTCATTCAATTCAATATCAAACAGTCGAAGACTGGATTATGGAAAGGCCGAAAAATAAGGAATTCCAAGAGGATGTCTGCGAAGTAAATAATATAAGAATAAAACGTTGAAGAAGAATCCACGTAGAAATTCACTTTTTAAAATAACTTTTTCAAAAGAAGCTCTTTCTCTATCCAGAGCTGTAAGATCAACCCCAGTACACGAAGGATTGTGCCAGAAAGCGGCATGCGCTGGACAAGGTCATACAAAGTTATTTTAAATGCATAAAACGCATGTAACACATTAATTCCCAATACCTGTCCTGAGCACAGCGTTATGGAACTACCTTATGTAGCAGATGTAACTTTTCGAATATATATTTTTCATTTCTTGGTGGCTTTTGGCTTTCGATAGTTCCGTCTTCCGAGTTCTAGGCCTTTTTAGTTTTCAGTGTACAGAGTGAAGCATGTAGTCTCACACACAAACATGTCGTTAGATTAATGTCTTAGATCGATATCTCATAAGTGCTCGTAAGTGTCCCAGGCTCGACCGGGTCCAGGGAAAAATGTTCTCCAAAAAATCATCCCCGCAAGAAATGTCCCCGGAAAAGATGTTCCCTGAAGAAACGTGCCCTGGAAAAAATGGCACCTGAGGGTATCCGCTTTTGGAACGCGTGTACTGGTCGACTTCAGACTTTAATTGCCTCTTACTAGGACATTCTGAATATTTGAATTTTTGGAACACTGAAGCGAGTAATCGTATATTCAATTCCATTTCAGAATCAAATATGGAATCCAATGCTCGAATCCCGATGTTTTAATTTTTCGGCCTTTTAAGTTTCGGCCTTCTGATATCTTGTCTAGGTTTCGAAGAATACATGTATGTTGTAAGGACCAAATTTAGATTCACTTGCACATAGGCGCAAAGTAAATAAACTAAAACTGGGTGTCCGCCCATTTCATCGAACGTCGTTTGGTCGAATGCCGTTAATCGACGAACGCCGTTTGATCGACGCCGTTTGTTGGAAAGACGTTTGTTGGAAAGGAGTTCAAAGCTCCGTGGAGTGCGTCTGCGCACCTGTTTTTCTGTAACTTTCGATTCGAGCATACGGTGCAGGCGGGTACCGGAAAAAATGTCCCCGGAAGAAATGTCCCCAGAAAAAATGTTCCCGGAAGAAATGTCCCCTGGAGAAAATGTCCCCGGAAAAAATGTCCCCTGACAAACATGCACTTTTGGTACGCCTGGAATTTTTGCGCAATCCCCGGTTGCGATATTGCCGGCCTTGAAGTCCTCGGATTCAAAATAAATACGAAAATATCTAACCACTTATTAAGTGTTTTTACTTTGAAAGCTTGGGCCACTTTCACTTATGATTTCGCGTAGAGAATACACTGCAATCAATTGTCACGTTTGTTGATACAACGTGCACACTTGGCTGGGATATTCCTATTTTGTTTCTTTCTTCTTGTACTAAAAAGTATATCCTGCATGACGTCACACTGACTCGTGTGCAATCAGAACGCCGGGATTTTGCGACTGTAGATTTTAGGCCTGATGACACAGCTATCCTTTCAGGTTTGAGGGAATTAAAAGCGGGACGTACATTTTTCTGTACCAGCTCGCGTGGAGTAGCGGTTAGGATGATTGCCTTCACGCCGAGACTGGGACGCGGCGCGGGTTCGAATCCCCGTGCCGGCTGTGCTGTCTCAGGTTTTTCCTGGGTTTTCCATCGGACTTTCCTGACGAATGTCGGCAAACCTAGCCCTGAAGTCGGTCCTGGACGCATACTAACCCCCTGCTGTCCTCTGTCCACGCCTGTACACCGCGTACAGCAACAGTTGCTTCGCGGCGCTAACACGGAAAAACATTTTCTCTGCTAATTCGCACAAATGTGAAGTGTCGCAGAAAGGCGTACGCCGCCCAGTTTCAACAAGTCAGGAGAGAAGATGTCATTCGGAATGGCTAGGAGCATGTCAAGTTCTTTTTTAAAAGTGCGCGGATCGACGTGCAGGGTGATGTATAAAAAGGAAAATAAAATGCGGGGCGAAAGCAACAAAATTCACAGGCAAAAATTTATTTCAATATGCCTAGCGGTGTCACGCGTTGGGTCTCGGGAGCCCCATGACTGTACAGGCAGGTGTCCGCCCATTTGGTCGAACGCCGTTTGGTCGAACGCCGTTTGATCGAAGGCGTTTGATCGAACGCCGCTTGGTCGAAAGCCGTTTGATCGAAAGCCGGTTGATCGACGCCGTTTGTTCGAAAGACGTTTGTTCGAAAGGAATTCAATGCTGCATGCACTGTGTTGTCCGCACCACTTTTCATGTAACTTTTGACTCGAGCATACGGAGCAGGCAATCAGTGTCCTCTGCTTTTTTTTTTCTTTTTTGATTTTCGCAGCCCAAGAGGGGAGACCACTGGTTAGTTGCAGACGTTTGTCATTTACGGATCAGTAGACACATATCGAAGAAAGCTGCCCCAGGTTGAGAGCAGCCGATAGTCTATCCTTGTTCTGGGCACCCTTCTTATTGCTGGCGACATATTTAAAAGGAACGGTCTGAAACGGGATAGTCATTTGTGCAAAGCCACTCGAAGTCTGTGGGTGCTAAGAACGAAATTTCGCCATGGTACAACGAGAGATATTAAATCAACAGTATGTAAAGCCTTAGTTCGACCTTAGAGTATGCATCTGCAGCCTCGAATCACATCACTACACATGCACGCTGTCCGAAGAAATAGAGAAAGTACAAAAACCTGCTGCCCTGCTTATCTTGTCTAAGTTTCGAAGGGCTTCTTCGGTTACATGTCTGTTGCAAGAACTAAATTTAGGTTCACTTGCACATAGGCGAAAAGTAAATAAACTGAAACTGCTCTTTCTCCTATACAGTGGTCAGTTGATTACAAACAATAATACACTGTTAAAACTTGTTCACATTCGACGGGGATAAATCATCGAAAATGTCATTTACTTATTTTTTTTAATTCTTTGCCAAAATGTTTAATACTTGACATCAATTATTATTTGACAAGGGGTTGGGGGTTTAACAAGTACAGGATGTTTAGTCACTATGTGTCAGAGCAGAAAAACCTATTCGGTTGTCCAACGGGTTAAGGGTGAACAACCGTGGCCCTTGTACTGCTTTTTGGACACGAAAAAGTGGGCTAGCATGAGGAATGTGTTTACGGGGAAGCAGATTACACAAAGTTAAATGTTCCTTAATGCAGTTATCCTTAGGATAACTGCATTTAGAACTGCAGCCTTTTTTTTTTTCTTGTCTTTTTTTGTCATTTTCGACACTCCAAGTGAACCAATTAAAAAAATCGATCAAACGACCGCTGCCGTTTCGATCAAACGGCGTTCGATCAAATGGTTTTCGACCAAAATCCTGCGTTCGATCAAACGGCTTTCGACCAAACGGCGTTCGATCAAATGTCCCGGAACCGTACAGGCAAGACACAACGAAGTAAATTCACCAAAACTGACCCTGGTCACCCGCAGCGACTCCCTAGGCAAAGAAATGCTATGTGTGAATATTATCTTATCTATCTGATATCTATATATCTATATCTATCTAATATAATCTTATCTCATATACAAGTTCAACGCTCTTCACCCGTCCGGTATCAACAAATCACAAGGCAACCTGGAAACACCTCACAAATAAAATATGCTTTTCCCTTCTACCTCCATTATCATCTGTTATGTTCTGCATGGCCACTGCTTTCTACTTCCTTTATTGCATGCCACAACTTTGCATTACAAATATTTAAATTCAAAAAAAAACCCTTTGCTGGTTCTGGAATTTTCCCTACGTAACCACTAACCTCCTTATCTTTCGCTATGCTTGCCAATTCTTGCCTGTTGTCCCGTTTCGTCCACGTGTTCGTGAACCTTCCATTTTTCTGTAACCGGTCTGTAGCCTGGATAGGGTTGCCACCAGGCCGGTATTATACCGGCAGGGCCGGTTATTTGCTCGCTCTGCCGGTTGCCGGTACGAAGGTGATACCGGCAGCCTTTTGCCGGTATTTGTGGCTCAACACCTTTCATAGGGGTTTTTACGGGGTTTTCCTTTCAACATTCCACTACAGCTTGAATAAATCTGGAGAACAGACCCAACTCCGTAGTCACCAGTCGTTTTCTTAGTTATTCATTATTATTATCATTGTTGTCTTGAGCGAGTACGCTCGTTCTTTCTTTCTCTCTCTCTGTATACTCTCCACCCCTCACCCACTTTCCCTTTCCCGCGAACATTTCCTCCTTTCCCTTTATTCCACCTCCTCTCCCTCAGCCGGTATTTTGCACTCCGAAAGGTGGCAACCCTAAGCCTGGATCACTACGTTCACATAATCCCCTCCACACTCTAACAAAGCAGCCATTCACTCCGGCCGTAAAAGCCCTTACGGAACCTTTTTTCCCTCCGGGCTGTTGACCCACAATTCGCATGAACCTTTAAACACGTCACACCTAACCCTTTAAATACCATGCCAATGATGAGGATGGTGCCCAGAAGAAGAACAGTCTCTGTTCGAAATATCGGCGGCTTCTGTCCTGAGGCAACTCCCTTCCTACATTCTACCGGTTCGCTGGATTTCTACCCATCTATGTGTGAATAGTAATTCTAAAACGGAATTGAATACGAATAAATTAAGCGACTCGTCGAATAACCGTAATTGGATACATATAAAGCATATATTGGAATATAAACATGTACGGTATGCCGTATGCGTAAGTATAGCGCTCACTCTGTTCTATGCCCTCCATGAGCCGGCCTTACGTGTGCAACTTCGGGACTATTCAAATATATTCGGTTTAGAAGAAACATCAATTCGATTTGGAATTCGAACATTGAATTCCATATTTGATTCGGAAATGGAATATGATATACGATTACTCGCTTCGGGGCTCAAAAATCCAAATATTCATACCGTCCTAGTAAAAAGTCGACGTCCGAAGTCAACCAGGCCACGCGTACCAAAAGTGAATTTTCCTCAGGGGACATTTCTTCCAGGGGACATTTTTTCCAGGAACAATTTTTCCGGGGGCATTTCTTCCTGGACCCGGTGCAGGCAATCAGTGTCCTCTGCTTTTTTATTTATTTGTTTGCTTTGTTCAGCCGAAGAGGGGAGGCCACTGGTCATTTTTATGTCATTTACGAACATAGCTGAACAGAATAGTGGGAACAATCCGACGAACTACACATATCGAAGAAAGTGGCCTCACGTTGGGAGCAGCAGACAGTCTGCTTCTTCTGGGCACCCTTCTCATTGCTGGCGGCAAATAGCCGGCACGAAATGGGATATCCATATGTGCGCGAAAGCCACTCGAAGTCTGTGGATACCAAGAAGAAAATTTCGCCATGGTACAACAAAACACATTAAATTAACAACGTATAAAGCATTAGCCCCGAGTGGCTCGGGATTAACATCACCATTTTTTTCTGTTACGAATCAATCATTACTTCCACCTTATTTAGAGTATGCATCTGCAGTCTTGGATCTCTGCACATCCACGCTATCCGAGAAAAAACAAAGAAAGAAGACAAAATACAAAGGTCTGCTGGACGCCTTATCTTGTCTTGGCTTCGAAGGACTTATTCGGTTAATGTTTGTAGCGACAAATAAATTTAGATTCACTTGCACAAAGGTGCAAATAGTCAGTTAAATGAATAGTCAGTTAAATACAAACATTCCGTCTGCAAAATGTTCTAGTGTGAGAACTCAGCGTCAAAGAAAAATCAGCAGGTGAATATAAATAAGCGCGGGCCAACGAAATATAACATTTGGACTCCGCGCTCTGTCCAGAAAGTCAGACAAGCTAAGAAATCACCAGATGCAGTCCACAAAGGGACAAAAGGGAAGAATTGGCGTTCGTCAGGACCTCCTCCCTTCTTTTTCTGTAGCTGAGTTGACCTTGGCAACCCAAACACGACGTGAAATCCCTGCATCTCAATAGTCAAGGAGGTCACACGTGTTTATGGGACTACACAATCCTGCGGAGGAGTGAGTTATTTGTACTAAGGGTAATGGTTACAGCTTCCTCCAGGCTGAGACCCGTATGTTCGTGTGGCGCCATCTACAAGCGAAAAAATCGTGAATCTGAGATGCCGCCTCACTCGTATCCCCTCTTAAGTACTCAAATGTGCATCTGTTGTGAGTTAGTGTCGTCTGTGCCTGTTCAACGCTACACTGAATTCGTCCAACGAGGCTCTTTTTAGCATTGTGTCAGGGAGCTCCTTTTACCAAAGTGAAAATATGTGACAAATTTTCTTAAGGCTGCGCTACTACGCCTCTCCTGAAAACGGCCACTTTCCAGAAAGGATTTCGTTGCTCTTGTGCGTGTGTTCCTGAAGATATTGGCACCGTTGAAAAGCTGCTTGCTTTGCCTACCACGCTACAGAAGCCGTTTTTCGATATATCGCTCTGCATCGGTGCTATAAGGCCGAGAGTAAGGCCATAACAGTGATATTTGTTTTTTTTTTGCGTTTTTTTAGAAAGGATATAGCGAAAACCGAAGAAGATAGCACAGTCTAGTTTTTTTCATGATGATGTTCTATGACAGGCAAAGGCTGCTACAAGGCCTTATTTTTTCTATATTGTATAGATAATTTACAATCCCATGGTGAAAACGACGAAAAACTGCATTTGTTAATTGCGCTGGCCCTTTTTGGCTGTTCCGCGATCCTGCTACAGGCAAACTGCACTGGAAGTATAGAATTATGCCTACAACGATCCCTAAAAAAGTTACGACGTCCGGAACACATCTGCCCGAAGTCTGAAAACCACTGATGTATTCGCGCTTTTCATGACCGCATCGCGGTGATAGAGTAAATATGGTATAAATGTGTGGTGATAAATGTGTGATAAATGTGGTGATAAATATTTCATGACCGCGGTGGCGTATCGAAACTCCAACATGGCGGACGTATCCAGGTTGTCGCTTAGTTTCGATTTTGAGATTTCTGAACTGCAATGTTAATTCTCGATGCGTTGAAGGCGAACGAGTATTAAACGCTGCTCATATACTTCGGGCAGGCGTAACCGGGTTGTCCAAAGAGAGGGCTATAGTTGTCGCGTATTATTTGCGAAGTTCCAGCGTGTTTGACCAACCACATTTCGTGAAGGTGAATTTCACATTTACCGATTGCGAGGCCGAAATAGCAAGCAGCGAGTGTCCTGCGCTGCAGCAATGTGAGAGACATGCAAGCACATGACATCTGTGCTGCAGTTCTCTCACAGCTAACATCTTCTAAGTGTGTAGCGCGTGTACCCAGTCAGCCATATACAACCTTAGGATGTCCCATGGAGTAACTACCTCGGATAACCAGACGTCCCCAGGACGTCGGTAAACTTACCACGGATGGAAATTGTACTAACATAGTTCAATGTTACCGCCCGAATCGGTCTGCAGGATATCCTGGCCGACGAGCAGAGGACACATTTTAGATAATTTGAGGCATGTAGGGGGCTGTTCTGTGGTTATCCTGTGGACGCTGTCGCAGGTTTTTATTGGGTTCTACAGGTAGTACATGATTTTATTTTATTTGTCTATTTTATTTACTTGTGGTGGTTACACAGTAAAGACAGCATATACGGAACAAAGAACGTTTATTACACAATAAGAAACTTCAAAGCGGCACATCTGCGAGTGCTACAGTCCCTTAGTCTGGACTCTGGAGGGATGTAGTTGGCGTGTAAGTCAGCTTCCACTTCTTCACTGCAAAAGAACAGATTTAAGATTTTTCTGAAGCATCCTAGCTATAGCTTTCACAACACTGAGCATAGCTTTATTTTGTCACCGTCAGTTAATTCCATGCGTCGTTCTAGACCTACACAGATACATATGCCACAACGCAAAATGCACCTCTGAACCAGGCGTACGACCTGCAAGTGCACTCAAATCAGAAATACTACCTGAAAACACTTCGCTATCCGAAATATATGGCTCTCTGACAGGATAGGTGTACCCAGTACCCACCTCGATCACCGATGTCACCGCTTGAGCGAACACCGTTTGTTGCTTGACATATCCGTAGCTGATGTTCTTAGCTGTTGTGATAACTTGGAGACAGCAATATGGCGGCCGGCTCAATTGCTCCCTGCTGCATGACCTGTTGTGGAAGACGAATATGAGCTGCGTCTGCTCGCCGTTCTGTTTTTGCATAGCTTACCTGTCGTACACGTTACTGCTTCAGCGATACTAACTGAAGCGTGCACAAGTACCAATTTGTGTAGCTGACACGCTCATGGACGGGTAAACTGGTCAAAACCAACCGCTACAGCACGAACCTCATGCTTTAGGGATGCAACTTTTGCTTTTAGTAGCAAAACCTTCTGCAAACTGTTTCGTAGCTCGCTTGCTGCCGTGGTAACTTTTTGCAGCGCCCTATGGCTTTTTCTTGGACTTCTGAGTCAATAAAAGCTTTCTGAGATATTTACAGCAAAGGCAGTGGGCCTTGGTATTTTGTGCTCTTCCTTTGCACTTTTTGATGAACACAATGCCGTCCTGAACTGTTGCGCCCTTGCAAGCTTCAACTTGGAGAGGCAGGAAATCTTCTCTCCTACCCCCATGCATTCACTAATACCGTTTACAGTTCCCAGGTATTCTTCTGCTTGTGACCTGCTATCGACACGTCTGCAATTTTCACGTTTTTCAAGTAGGCTGTTCCTGTGATCAGTCCAGTTTCACGACTCTTTGAAAATAGCACGACTTTCTGCAGTGTCATAACATGATTTGGGAGGTTACACAGTGCATAAGCAATGATCTGTGGATAGTCCTCAAATCGATGCGGGGACCAATACATGTTGGGCACAACTAGTTTTCCGAATCGATCAATGAAGTCGCTGACGCCACACGCATCTGATGGATCGTCCAGAAGTGGCGGGACCTCTGGAACCTCATTGATATCACTAGTCACAGAAAAATCAGTGGCTGTGCTACTTCGTATCAGCCCAGTCAACCACATCTGTCCTACGGATGTCCGGTTATTATCCCAGAACAAACTGCCTGAATCGATGTCCTATAGATCTCCGTAGGATACCCTTAAAGGATATCTAATGTCCCAAAATTATACAATGAACTACGGACGTCGGATGGACAGAGGACATCGTGTGGGCATCCGTGTCAGAAGACTTCGCAGTGAAATTCGATTAGAATTAGTGCTGCGACTTCAATAAGCATTAATCTAGTGTACTTGGCTCACAAGTTGGCTTTATTGGTACTTATGATCCCAAAATGCAGTTCATTACCGCGACGCATTTTTGACTGGGGTAGGAGATCATGCACGAAATCGAGAGCAGCTCACGGCTGGCAACAGTGGGCAGGCGGCCGTGGCGGTTGGTTTTGACCAGTTTGCCCGTCGATGAGTGTGTCAGCTACACAAGTTGGTACTTGTGCACGCTTCAGTTAAAGTATCGCTGAAGCAGCAACGTGTACGACAGGTAAGCTATGCAAAAACAGAACGGCGAGCAGACGCCGCTCATAGTCGTCTTCCACAACAGGTCAGGCGGCAGGGAGCAATTGAGCCGGCCGCCATATTGCTGTCTCCAGGTTATCACAACAGCTGAGGACACCAGCTACGGATACGGATATGTCAAACAACAAACGGTGTTCGCTCAAGCGGTGGCATCGCTGATCGAGGTGGGTACTGGGTACACCTATCCTGTCAGAGTGCAATATATTTCGGATAGCGAAGTGTTTTCAGGTAGTACATGCTAGGGGATGAAACTCGCGAGTTCACTTGCGGACTAAAGTGAGGCGCTGCGAGCTTTTTACGTCATCAAACGTCATGAAACGTCAGAATTTTTGCGTCGAAGCGCGAGTTCTCAACCGTCACGAGCCCATTGGCTCCCAAGGCCGCTCCCCCGGTATGCGAGCGCTCATTGGTTGGTTTGAAACTATGAACTTTCCTTGGCGCGCTCAAGCCGGCGACGCGACACCGTGTCGGCGGTGCCGCAGCAACCGAGCAGCTCTCCGCAAAGTTTCGAAATGTGTTGGATGCAGCAGGGACGCAAGCAAAGCATCTATGCCTGTACCGCTTTGGGTGGTTTTTAGTGTCCTTCCCTAACATGTTGTCGATACAGACTCTGAAAAGCTCGGTGCCTTATGGATACTTCTGCAAGTCAATTCAGTGATAGATAAGTGGAAGGCAGGTGTGCTTCGCTTGCTTTGGTGCGACAACGATTCAAGAAGGACACGAATACTGCGTTTTTCCGCTACCCACTCGATGACAGGTAAGTCAGTTCCTATTCCATTCTGCTGCTTAGCATAACATAGCGCCACACCTGTGGCATACGCAGCATTTTGGCTGGTAGAATTTTTGGTTTTCACTTTTCTGATCCCTATTTTTCTTGTTCAGGTATAAGCACTCAACCGACATCTGCTACAGAATAGCATCTGCATGGATACAGTAGAATGGATAAGCCACTCAGGGTGATTGGAGCATCATCTTTCGGCATATAGCAGCCGCCACAAGTTCCTTTGTGCGGGTCAACCAGGCGCCTACAGAAGCAGCAAAGGGATATGGACATGTTCTCTGTCATGCAGGATCTCTGAATTGTGTGTGCCTGTGCAGTCAATATACTGTTGTTCTACTGTGAAATCTTCCATGTGAGACATCAGCATCAATGAATGCAAAGTTGCTTCGGCATATCATTCGAACTTCAGAGACAATGTTCATATCATGTTCGTGTTTTGCACAGCTACAGCAGGCTGCAGTTTGTGATTTGGAAATATCTATCGCGAAAAATAAAGCAGTTTGTGTAACAGAAACAGCCAACGCTTCCGCATTTTGTTATTTATTTCGCTCGACGCGAACGAAAATCCAGAACCGCCAAAGCGGGGGAGAGGGTAGAGAACATATGAGAGAGGGAAAGGGGAAAGGCACCGCCAGCGTCACAGGTCACCCAGGGAGACAGAAAAAAGCAAAGCAAAAAAGCTACTCAACCGTCGTCCAACGATTGGCCCAACGCTAGATGTCACGTGAGTTTTTCCCGACAATAGAAATATACTACACGTTCATCCCCCTGGTACATGTATTTCTGATTTCGGTTCAGAGGTTCATTTTGCGTTGTGACATATGTATCTGCGTAGGTCTAGAACGACGCATGGAATTAACTGACGGTGACAAAATAAAGCTATGCTCAGTGTTGTACAAGCTATAGCTAGGATGCTCCAGAAAAATCTTAAACCTGTTCTTTTGCAGTGAAGAAGTGGGAGCTGACTTACACGCCAACTACATTCCTCCGGTCTAAGGGACTGTAGCACTCGCAGATGTGCCGCTTTGAAGTTTCTTATTGTGTAATAAACGTTCTTTGTTCTGTATATGCTGTCTGTACTGTGTAACCACCACAAGTAAATAAAATAAAGAAATAAAATAAAATCATATACTACCTGTAGAACCCAATAAAAACCTGCCACAGCGTCCACAGGATAACCACAGAACAGCCCCCTACATGCCTCAAATTATCCAAAATGTGTCCTCTGTCCGTCGGCCAGGATGTCCTGTAGACCGGTTCGGGCGGTAACATTGAACAAACTATGTTAGTACAATTTCCATCCGTGGGAAGTTTCCCGACGTCCTGCGGACGTCTGGTTATCCGAGGTCGTTACTCCATGGGACATCCTAAGGTTGTATATGGCTGACTGGGAGTAGTTGTCTTTTCTTTGGTGCAGGTTTCGTTAGATAGTTGGGAAGATTCGGAAATACAGTCGGCAGTGCGTCATCCGGTTTCGGTTTGTCACGCGGGATGGTGACAACCTCGTTGTTTATAATGTTCGTGAAATGACGAACTACATACTGACTGCCGAAGTGCAGTTCGCAAATCGCAGAGTTGGGTTGAAGCTCAACGTCACCACGTGGCACAGCGCGTTTCCACTTGTCGAACATTGCCGGATCCTTGGGTACGCTGAACAGGCTGCGCTTTTCCTTGCATGATCTGTAGCCGCTGTTGCAACCAGGAAGGAAACAGTGATTATCCCGCCTGCGTGATGACGGTGGAGTATTCTCTTCGTCCCATGTTCGTTTACGTTTCATCTCGAGCACTGCCGCCGAAACTTACAACGACAAGGACAACGAAAACCAAGGCATGCCGCACGCCCGGACGGAGAAGTAGCAGGGATACTGTGCTCAGCGCCCCCTGGGCATGACGTCACTGTCTTCCAAGGCGTGGACCGCCGCTCCAACGGGAGTTGCGAGCTGGTCACCACACTGCCCCTATCTAGCCACTGTACAACCGCCACGGCCGCTGCCTACTGTTGCCAGCCGTGAGCTGCTCTCGATTTCGTGCATGATCTCCTACCCCAGTCAACAATGCGTCGCGGTAATGAACTGAATTTTGGGATCACAAGTACCAATGAAGCCAACTTGCGAGCCAGGTACCCTAGATTAATGCTTATTGAAGTCGCAGCACTAATTCTAACCGAATTTCACTGCGAAGTCTACTGACACGGATGCCCACACGACGTCCTCTGTCCATCCCACGTCCGTAGTTCATTGTATAATTTTGGGACATTAGATATCCCCTAAGGGTATCCTAAGGAGATCTATAGGACATCGATTCAGGCAGTTTCTTCTGGGGTAATAACCGGACATCCGTAGGACAGATGTGGTTGACTGGGTACGAATGTAGTTTACAAGTTACACGGTAATGTTGCGACATCCGTGTGTCACTGGTGCGCATGTTTTGGGGAAACCTTAACGAAACGTCGCATTCTTTCTGCATTCTTTCCCAAGTGATTTGACGAGCTGATTCAAATACAGTTACAAAACTGACTTGGTATACGTTTTCACGCTATCTCTTGTGCTTTCTTACACATAATGGCTATTCAAGTTTGAAACAAACTTGTTCTGTTTTGTCTAGCCAAGTTTTTGCTTCCCCTCCTGACGTGAGTTGCACAGAAGTGTGCTTCAGAAAAAAGAAAAAAAAAACAGAAAGAAAGAACGTTGATCAGATATGTAGGCAGTACGCTCAGAGAGCTCTGCCAGACACACACAAGCATTGCTGATGTAACAATCGCTCGTGATGAGTCGCTCAATCCATTTCTTCCGGAAATGCGTCGAAGTAGGCAGTGTTCTATGTGTGGAAAGAAGAAAGCGCGGAGAGACAAACTGCTATCTCCTCGGCGCGCAGAGTCGCATTGTGACACAGAACAAAACTACGAGGGGTGTTCAAGTCAAACCGGGACTTTCTGTCTCCTGAGTGTACAAATGGCTCGCGCTACTTCTTTTTCGTAATTTTCACACGCGACAGGCCTCCGCGTTCACCACGTGGTGGTCCAAAGTTTCTCCAGAACAAGACATGTGCTGGACAAGATGGCCGACAACGAGATGAGCGCGCACATCGAACAGCGAATAGTCATAAAGTTTCTCGTGAATGAAGGCGTAAAGTCATCTGAAATTCACAGAAGACTTCAGGCTCAGTATGGCCACGATACACTTAGCCACAGCAAAGCGTTTGAGTGGTGCAAACGGTTCCGAGACGGTCGTACATCAGTGCAGGACGATCCCGCCCGGGGCGGCTCAGAGCCTAGTGTCAGAGTTCCTGAGAACATCCAACGTTTTTCTACGGTTTTCTGGGACAAGGCTGGCGTTGTTCATGTTGATTTTCTGCCCAGTGGTACCACCATCAATAGTGCATATTACTGCCAGGTTCTCAGGGATGTGCATAAGGCGCTGAAGCAGAAGCGGCCGGGCCTCATCACCAAAGGAGTCCTCCTCCTACAGGACAATGCACGCCCGCATACCGCGCATCTCACGACAAGCACCTTAATGAAATTTTGGCTGGGAGTTGCTGCCACATCCCCCTTACAGTCCAGACCTCGCCCCCAGCGATTTCCATCTCATCGGGCCACTGAAGACGTTCCTTAGGGCCCGCCACTTCAGCTGCGACGACGAGGTCAAGAATGCGGTCCGATCATGGCTGCTACGCGCCGGTAAGGATTTCTACACTGCTGGCATCCAAGCCCTCGTGAAACGCTGGGACAAGTGCATTAGTGCAGCTGGAGATTACGTTGAAAAATAAAACAAATTTCTCGCCTGTAAGTTCATTTTACTTTTGCGAGAAATGAAAAGTCCCTATTTGACTTGAACGCCCCAGTAGTTTGGTTTAGTTCGCTGGTCGTTGTCTGCAATGTTTACTCCATCCATGATTTCAACAGCAAAATACGGGTGCAGCTCAGCGATTCATGCGAAAAGCAGCAACTTCTACGCAAGTGTACGCGGGGTCGGCCGGGTGTACCTAGTTTGGCTAGTCCCGAGTTTCACCGCTGTGCGGCGTCGATTTTGCAAAAAAAAAAAAAAAACGCGAATAAAGGCTGGATCGCGCATAGGAGAGGGGCTCGTGGGAGAGAGGTGCGGCAACAGGTGGGCATGGAAGGGTAACGGACGTATTTTCATTACCGTTTCCATTTTCGTTACTGCCATATTTTCGTTTCCGTTATCCGTTTCTGATACCAGCCTTTAAATTTCGTTTTCGTTACGTTTCCGCTACTGTTTCCGGTAATGGAAAGGCTATTACAGAGCTGCGAGAGGACAGCCTGTCCGGCTCTGTCAGCACCTTGTTTTGCCCAAGTGCTGCTTCAGTGTCACGCGTACATACTACACAAGTAATTTTACGTCGTTGCGATGCGCACATCTCGCAAGATGCCTTAAAAATTGTAGGAACATGTCTTCAATCACTCAGAGTCCAGCAACTCAAGATTAGCGTAACCTTGATCCAATGTCGCATTCATAAGCGGACGTTCTCAGCAGTAAATAATACTGCCATAGCACCAGTAAAATAAAAAAAAAAGTGAAAAATACACAACTAAAAATGGTAGGCTGCCATCCTCGTGCTGTCATGTGTTGATGTCATGGAGTTACGAGGACTGGGACGAGGTAAGCGAGGAATGCACCCTCGAGATCCAATATTGCGCTTTGTTTCCAAGCTCACGTGTAGTATTTAGAGCATTACAGGGAATAGAGTCATCTAAATGCAAAAATAAAATGAAAAGTCACTCAAATGTCAGTGCACAGCAGGAATAACCATTACCCGGATTCAATAGACCTCTACCTGTTTGTAAACAAATGACGTCATAGTGTTCGACAGCGCCACGAATTTGGTAGAGTTGAACTACGTTCAAAGCTAGTGGCGAACAAGGTCGCGCCCGAAAGCCACGGTCTTGAGGGGATTACGATGGTCTCTGAGGGCGACGGACATCTCGGTGCAGGACAATTCGGTGCAGGACATCTCGGTGCGGACATCTCGGTGCAGGGGCATTTCGGTGCAAGACATCTCGGTGCACGGACATTTCGGTGCACGGACATTTCGGTGCACGGACATCTCGGTGCACGGACATTTCGGTGCACGGACATTTCGGTGCACGGACATCTCGGTGCACGGACATTTCGGTGCACGGGCAACAGGGAAGAAAAAGACGAAAAGGGTGTTGGAGCTGTGTCGATAGCGCTGAAAGTAATGATTTGCGTGGTATCTCTAGCAAATAATTATTAGTGCACCGGCAAACATACATTGCAAGCATAAAGACAATTATGCAGCAAGTTTTGCACAGTCGTAAAATGTGCAAACGCGGATTCGATATTATGACGTCTAAAAGTACTAAAACAAAGACGAAGGACGACACACACAGGTACCGCTACCTGTGTATCTCGTCCTTCGTCTTGGTTTTAGAGCTTTTATCCGTCATATCTTAAAAACAGGCCCAACTTGATGTTTTACGTCGATATCCTTGTTCATTTGAATATAGAGGGTGTCTTTAAAAAGTGTATTTAAACCGTGTCTTTAAAAACGACAAGATGCTCTGCATGAACAAAAGAGAGAAAAAGAGAGAGACGTTGGAGCGCTCTCTGGTACTTTTCGTGTCTTGCGCGTTTTCTTTTCTTTTTTCTTTTTTTTTCTTGTACCAAAAGTAAAAGTCTACGTGAGGCGCACGTCGCTGGGAAACAATTGGGATGCCGGATTAATTAATAAAGTGCGATTAAAAAGGTACTGGAGGTTATAGGCCACGCGGCTGGAAATAACACCCAGGAAATTTCATCGCGAAGGGCGCCTCGTTTCTTTTTGTTTTTTAACCCTTGGTGAGTGGTGCTCGATTCCCCCAATTTAAACTCCCCCGTCCCGATTCCTCCGCCACGAAACAACCGGCTCATCTCCACCGCCCTGGTGCACCCGTCGTATTTCCCCCGCCTTAGTGCAGTGACCCGCAAAGGTCAGAAAAGAAGAATGTCTTGGAAGTCTAAACACTTTTTCATCTCTTATTTTTAAATAGCGAGGCTAAAGCGTATCATGTCTATATGCCGCAAAAATGCAGAATTTTGTTGTGGAACTCAATCGCTGCGTTAGTGCTTGTTTTGATATGAACGCCGCTATTGGGGTAGGGTTACCACATCGCGGCGGTGAAGCACTCCACGTCATCGTCATCATTTACGTTGTTGTTACAACCTCTTAGTTTGCACTTCGTCTCTAAAGCGCACAATTAAAAAGATACGTACGAGTCGAAGGTCTATGGACTCGTAATTGCGTATAACGGGATCAGGAAAGAATGTGTCTGCAAAAAGTGTCCCCGGAAGGAAAGTCTCCGGGAAGGATGACCCCGGAGAAAATGTCCCCATAAGGAGGGCTACGGGTGAACGGTATGAAAAAATGTCCTCGGACTCCAATATACTACTAAGTACTGACTGCCGGTATTGAGATGAAGTACCTTTTAGGATTGTGTGACCTTTGTTTTTAATTAATTTATTTATTATTTACAAAGCCAAAAGACCACGAAGGCCATTACATGAGTGAAAAAGAGAAGCAATACAACACAATGTCAATGCTTATCTAAGATTATTAATCGTTTTTCATTAATTTGGTAAGATTCTTCAATTTTTGGCGAATGCGATGGAAATCCGCTGTTGGGTCTGCACTAAACATGTGGCGCTGTAAGACGTGAAACGACGACTAAACATGTGACGCATACACCGAAATGTCCGTGCACCGAGATGTCCGCGCACCGAAATGTCCGTGCAGCGGGATGTCCGCGCACCGAGATATCCGTGCACCGAAATATCCGCGCACCGAAATGTCCGCGCACCGAGATGTCCGTGCACCGAGATGTCCGTGCACCGAGATGTCCGCACCGAATTGTCCCACACCGAATTGTCCTGCACCGAGATGTCCTAGACCCGGTCTCTGAAAGGGATGCGACCTTCGGTCCTAGTTTTCTTTCAATAGGAGGCAGCGAAGAATTGAAAATTCGTGGAACCCAGCTCTCCCCTTCCGATCTGTTTCGGTTTCGGTCTGTCTACCAACGTCATGATGACGTTTCTCGGGTAGAGGTTTATACCGGATGATAATTTCCGTTTCCGGCAATGGAGGACAGTGGTATGCGTTTCCGTTACCATTACCGTTACCTTTCCCTGCAGGTGGGCGTAAGTCGCCATTTTCCCATGCGTTTCCACATGTTCAGCGCGTCAAACGCAGGCGGCAGCCATAAGACGTTCCACAGTTACTAGCACAGAAATTTCTTCCCCCCATACTTGGCGCAAAGTATATATATATATATATATATATATATATATAGACTACAAGTAATGAAGAGACTTGGGAGGCCGTATAAGGGTTAAAAACACTTGCTACTTTTATTACATTACTAATTAAGGGGGCTCTAGGAATATATTTACAGTTAGGGGTCGACGTTTCGGCAGTCAGCGCTGCCTTCAACAGAACTAAACTTGGAAATAGGTGACAAGGGCTTATATACAAGGGAAAGGGGGAAAATGAGAGGGGAACAGTGCACGTGGAGCAGAGTTGGTGATGTTGCAGGAGCATTGTTGCTAATGGTCCATTGAGCACTTGCAGGAGCGTTGGCTGTCTTCCAGGAGAGTTCTCCTTGGTCGTCTGATAAACCTGAAATGATAACAGAGAGACGGCAGAAAGAACGAAAGAGGGTCGGGGGACTTGGTCTAGGAGCTAAGGCTGCGAACTGTAGACAATACGCCGGGGTCTTCGTTTATCGTGGACTGGAATTTGTGGATTAGGAATGATTCACGCTGTTGCCTGCTACGGTCTGAGGGGAAACCAGATTGTAAGATGTACACGTGGATGTCCTTGAATGAGTGGCCGGTTTGATTGAAATGACGCGACACAGGGAGATTTGGTTTCTTTGTAATATCGGACCTGTGATTATTAAAACGGATTCGGAATGATGTTGTAGTTTGGCCGATATATTGTGCTTTGCATGCGTTGCATTCCGATAGATATACTACGTTGGAGGAGTTGCAGTCAGAAGTAGTTTTGATTTTTACTTGGAAGTTGCTGTTTGTGCTTTGTACCCTGTCTGCAGTCTGCATTAGAATACAAATTTGGCATCTTCGTCCGTTGCATGGGTGGCAGCCTTCGGTTGTAGGAGGTGGCTTATTGACTTTTGCGTTGACTAAGTGGTCTTGAAGATTCCTTGCACGACGATATGCTATGCGAGGCGGTTCTGGGAATATTTCTCCAAGGTGCTCCGACTGTGTTAAAATTGGGTGATGACGTTTCAGTATGTTTTTAAGGTTAGGGATCGCGCCATTGAAGGTGACTGTAAGATTAACCCGCTTGGGGCGTTTTTTGTATTTATTTTGTATTTATTAATTTTGTATGTCATGTATGACATACAAAATTGGCCATCCCGTACAGTCAGGCCCTCCGCTACCGGCGCATTTGTTCCCAAGAGGACGAGCTGGACGCAAACCTTAACGATCTTCAAAACACGCTGGTCAGCCGAAACTTCCCCCAGGATCTCGTGAAGGACGCGATATGTAGAGCCCGCCGTACTAATCGCAGTGAACTTCTAAAAAACTCAACACACCCCGAACGCCCCAAGCGGGTTAATCTTACAGTCACCTTCAATGGCGCGATCCCTAACCTTAAAAACATACTGAAACGTCATCACCCAATTTTAACACAGTCGGAGCACCTTGGAGAAATATTCCCAGAACCGCCTCTCATAGCATATCGTCGTGCAAGGAATCTTCAAGACCACTTAGTCAACGCAAAAGTCAATAAGCCACCTCCTACAACCGAAGGCTGCCACCCATGCAACGGACGAAGATGCCAAATTTGTATTCTAATGCAGACTGCAGACAGGGTACAAAGCACAAACAGCAACTTCCAAGTAAAAATCAAAACTACTTCTGACTGCAACTCCTCCAACGTAGTATATCTATTGGAATGCAACGCATGCAAAGCACAATATATCGGCCAAACTACAACATCATTCCGAATTCGTTTTAATAATCACAGGTCCGATATTACAAAGAAACCAAATCTCCCTGTGTCGCGTCATTTCAATCAAACCGGCCACTCATTCAAGGACATCCACGTGTACATCTTACAATCTGGTTTCCCCTCAGACCGTAGCAGGCAACAGCGTGAATCATTCCTAATCCACAAATTCCAGTCCACGATAAACGAAGACCCCGGCGTATTGTCTACAGTTCGCAGCCTTAGCTCCTAGACCAAGTCCCCCGACCCTCTTTCGTTCTTTCTGCCGTCTCTCTGTTATCATTTCAGGTTTATCAAACGACCAAGGAGAACTCTCCTGGAAGACAGCCAACGCTCCTGCAAGTGCTCAATGGACCATTAGCAACAATGCTCCTGCAACATCACCAACTCTGCTCCACGTGCACTGTTCCCCTCTCATTTTCCCCCTTTCCCTTGTATATAAGCCCTTGTCACCTATTTCCAAGTTTAGTTCTGTTGAAGGCAGCGCTGACTGCCGAAACGTCGACCCCTAACTGTAAATATATTCCTAGAGCCCCCTTAATTAGTAATGTAATAAAAGTAGCAAGTGTTTTTAACCCTTATACGGCCTCCCAAGTCTCTTCATTACTTGTAGTCTATTTGTTTTCGCGTCCATCTGTACTCAGTTATACATTCATATATATATACCGACGACGTCATTCTCAAGCCCCTTATCAGCCTCGTGGCCACATTTAGCTCTTTTGTCCCGAAGAAGGCGGAGCTTCCGCCGTAACGTAGACATCCTCCCTAACTTTTATGATTTTTAAGTTTTAATAAACCCCTTTTTTGTTACTTCCCCTACTTTCGTCTTCTGTCTCCCATTTATTTCAACTATAATTACGTAGCCGTCCGATCCAACTCCAACCTTTCAAGATATATATATATATATATATATATATATATATATATATAACGTGTCTGGACACACTGTGCTCAAAGTTGGATCATTGGTTGGATCGTAGTGGATTACAGATTCAGTCCAAGCCATCCAACCGGTCCACGCCAAGCCTAATGCACCTAGTGTCGCCCCAACAGTAAGCAGTGCGAAGACGAAGCTTATGCGAAATCGTCGGTTTCTCAATTGGGGAAACGTATTTTGAAGTTCTTGATCTGCAGTTAGCTGCAGAGTTTTGTGAAATTGGTGATTTGTGGCTTCCGTGGCACCTAGTGTTTACGTCGTCACGCTTGTTGGAGTTGTGTTGTCGGTTCTGTGGTCCTTGGGTTTGCGTGTCATTTAGCGCTTTTATCGTGGACAGTGACCTGCGTTCGTGTCTGTGAATTCGTTACAAGTAGCGAAGTGAAGTACGCAGCACATGGATGATAGTGTTAGCTGCATCATGTAATTGAACTACTATTAAAAGAAGCATCAAGTTGTTTGCATCTTTGTACACATGAGTTTAAATGGGAAAAATGAATTGCGCATGCTGACGGTTCTTGGCACAGAGCTCTGTAGGTCGACGCCCGATATGAAATCTGCCGTGATCCAGGCTGTGGATCCAGGTAGAGTAGGTGCTCAGCTGTACGAACTAGAAAGAAACGTGTAGGTGAATGCATAGAAATCATAAGGAGAGGCTAGAACATGGAGGAAGGAAACGCAGGACGGCCGTTTCGAACAGATTTCCGTGGGACCGCTCTGGCGGTCGCTCCTTTCAAAACCGCCATTACTTCCTGTCCACCACTTGATCCTCTGTAACGTTTCGGTTTAGCAACGCTTTGATGCTCGCGCTGCTTTCCGTGCTTTTTCAAAGTCATTTACTCTTAAAATGTGAGCACCATTGCGGCAACGACGTTTTGTTAACGTGTTCTTACCGCGATTGCGGCTGTCGTTCAACAGAAAGCAGCTCTGTCGCGGGAATAACGTTTCATTCGTAAGTACGTACTTGATCGGTTGTTTCGTACTCCTGTCTATGAGAGAGTCGTCTTGAATCGTTTGTTTGCAAGCTGGTGCTGTGCTACAGTTGCAGATTCATCTGATTTCCTTCATTGTTGTACAAATTTGATTACTGGCATGCTTTACCACTTCAGCAACAAACACAAAACGTGGCCACGCCGTCACCCAAAAGTCGCTGCCACGAATGAGGTTTGTAGTCCTGCGTGCTTGTCCTGCAGACCCTGACCGGTCTTGTAACAGAAGGGTAAACCAAGAGTAAACCTCCGAACACACACAAATAAAACTAAACTAAGAGGGCTTGTTGGAAACGTGTGATCTTGTCTGACGTCTCCGAGAGCCACTTGCTACGCTACCATAGACTGTCAAGTGCTGGGATTCGTATAGGCGACCTGCGCTTCGCTAGAGGCGCCACTAGCTATAGCGACCCTCCCGGAAAGCGCGCGCACAGTCATGCTGTAGAGTGACGCGAGTATGTTATGTTTGCGCTTATGGCTGAAATCTTCTATGCTCATTTTTTTATTTATTTTCGCTTGCATGAGTTGACACACTAATAATAATTGGGAAATTTACACGTAAGGGGAGTCTGCAGCATGCCTAGCTGCATGCTGCATAGCCAGGTATAGGGCTGCGGACAATTTTGAGCACCTGGGGTGCTCAGTAAAAGCTTATACGCTACTACTTGAGCTACCGAGACCGGCAGTGCACGAAATGGAAGAATCCATATCATGCAGTGTTCCGCATATTGGGCATCTGTCATTCCTTCTCCTATTCCTTACACTAAAATACTGAACAAAAATATTGCTTTGGCACGGCTAAGCAAATTCATCAGCACGGAACACATGTAGAATATGTCGCCCATGTAGGGCACAGGTGTGACCAGAATTCGAGTATTCCGTATATTTACGTGTATTTACGTATTTTTATTTATATACGTAATATTACTTGTCATATATGGCACGCCAGGTCCATGTTATCTTCACGAAATTGAGGTGCCCCACTAAGAAGGGTGGCATGACTAACACCGCGTTCATTGAGAGGAGGATGATCATTGATTCCATGTCTGCACGTGTCCCCGGAAATCTTCGTCACTGAGAATTCACCGCCTTTTTTGCACATGATTCATGAAGCCAGAGTTCACAATGATTTAGAAATATGTAGCCCAGCCACCGTATGTTTTAGAAATGAATAGTAGCATGCCTCCTGTCAGCCGCCTCCACGTCGTGATATGCTTGGCAGTATGCATGTCCGTGGATATATAAAGAGGGCTATTTGTAAAATCGCTTTTCACTTGGCTGCAACACGCGTTTAAAAGTTTGCACTGTCCTCACCGTGAAATAAAATGTGCCGCACATATTAAATTTCTAGACGTAGATGAACTTATTCAATTCAATGAACTGTTGCGATCCAACGTTCTCTCTTGTCCTTCACGTGTGGCTTTCCGAGAAACGGGTTACACGAGGCGTGGATCTCATCGCGTATCCATTGTTTGTTGTGCAGCAATAGCTGCCTCTCGACGACCATCGATTAGGATTTTCGTTTTCCATGGCACAACATACGAAGAATTCGACAAACAGAGAATGTGATAGCTAACGAGCCAGCGAAACAGAATAGAGCTATCGCAGCCGCGACAGCAGATATATGCGCGTTCCCGCCACAGCGTGGCTCTCGCGTCGCTCCAAAGCTGCTGTAGCGCAGCTCGCCCACTGATCTCTATGTATAAAGGCTGGATAGCGGATGGGTGAGGGTATCGCGGGAAAGGGTACGCCAACCGGCCGCCATATTGCGGTGCTCAAAAGAGCCACTACAGCCCATAGGAATGCATGTAAGCTGTGACAAGTTTTGCTGTTTGTGAGCGCTTCCCTTGCTGCTTCGCTAAAATTTTGCCACGGATCGCTGCAGAAATCCCTCGTGATTTGGTTCCTTACGTTTTTTGTGTGAAATCTCGTCGCATACATGTTATTTCCTGACTATTTTGTACTCGTGTGAGCCCGTGTGGTTCTAATTTTGTACTTTGAACTTCGATTATGTTATTTGCTGGTTTTGTGTGGTGTTGTATTTGTTGTGTTACGTTTTCTTTGTCGTCTGTCAGCGTGTTGCTTCTCGTGTTTCTCCCATTTCCTTTCTGCTCGGGGGTGTGGAATGCCAGGGAGCAGTATTCTCAGAATTGACTCTCGGCATTCAGCAATGTTTGGCGCGTTGTTTATGTAACCACCTTAATATGCTTGGGTATAAACATTATGCTTTGCACAGGAAATTTAGATATGACTAGTTATGACACGAAATGCCGAACGGCACTAAAGCACTTACAAAGGACTAGAATGATATTAAGAATGTGATATAAAGGCTATATGACGGTAAAAACATATCGACTAGAAAAATGTGCACTAGGAAGGTAAGTGATGGCAAAGACAGTTCAAAATGACTAGGGGTAGAGTGAATATGTCATAAAAAGGCTAAGTAGCTAGGTCTTCTGGTGAAAGCTCCAACATCAAAGTATCACAAGTCCAGTTGCAACAGCAAGTTTGAAGCAGTCAACCAAGTAAGTGAGCAGTGTGCATTGCTGGTTGTTGAATACGGTCAACCTTGACAATATCTTTCGCAGATGAGGTCTGCTGTCACCTTCTCTGTATATTCCTTGGCAAGGTGGTACAGTCTGATCCTGCTGTAGCACTGGGAAACTTCTTTGGTAAGACGGATCACATGGTTTTCATTTGGGCTGCATTCAAACATATGTTGTCGCAAACTGGGGGAGATACTGGGCAGCAGTGTTGTTGATGAGATATGTTGCAAGATGGCTCTCGTTAGAAGCTCCCCAACCTCAGCATGCGGAGGTAAAGATCCATCGGAAATGTTAAGCATCTGCCAAACCAACTTCTCGTTAATTTTGCAGATAGTGACAACACTGTCGGATGGCATGATAAACCCACCACGTGACTTTCGGAGCAGTAGTGCACTTTGGGACGCAACAGGGCAGATATTGCAAAATGTTTGTGTTTGCCAGTTGTCAGTTATCTTAGACATGAAAAAAAAAAGAGTAGGTGAGGGTATCGCGGTATCACACACAAGGCGTGAAAGAGTAGACGTTAGAGGTTGAAAAATTATTTATTGTCTGTGAGTAAACATGCTGGAACGCATCAAAATGACATGTCACTGGTGTGTTAGTATATCTCACAAATGAGTTATGTCGGGCAAAATTTTAATGCAATATTTTTTTTATATGCTTTTGCCCATCTTAGTATTGTCCTATGCAATATGGAGTGTCTTTTAACTGCATGTGAATGCATAATTCAGGAGTGTTTTCGTATATTGGAGTAGCTACAGCTTTAAAGGTACTGTAAAGCAGCACCGATTCGATAGTCCAAGCCACCAGGACAAAAACTGCGCAAGTTTCATTCCAATCGACGGTGCAATTAATTAGAAAATTACAATTAAAGATCAAGGGCAACACTGTACTAGGCATTCGAAATGATTCCGTACTCCTGCCACATATGGCGGCAACCACATTGCATGCGTATAATACTGGGCCCGACATAACAATACACCACAATCCACCATAAAATCCGTCCCTGCAATTCACACAACGATCCACATCTGAGGGTACACAGGTAAGCGAACTGAAATGAAATGCTGAGCCGTTGAAAAAAATGTGTCAGACGTTCAAGACGCCAGACAGCGTCGGGACTTGTTTGTTCACAGAGGTTCACAGAGAAAGTTTGTTCGTTTGAAAGAGGCCGCGAACAGAAGGAGCGCGCAGGCACAGTAGAGAAGTAGGGAGAGCCTCCATCGAACAGCGACCAGCTCTGGGTTACTTCGCAAAAAACAAAACAACAAAAAAACACTATTAACACGGGTTTCAGAATGCATAGGTAAACAGGGAAACTAATAATATGGCTACTGAAATAGCGAAGTTCCGATGTAATAGTGTGTAGTACCAATTTTCAGTGTTGCCCGCTGTACAGGGGGTTGTTTGACACCAGGCGTCGCACCGCTCCACTACGCCGCATTTTTCATGGCAAATTAGAAATATTTATAGCTCGTTGTCGGTCGTATGGTTCCGCATATGGTATTTAGAAGCAACAAAGTTACATCACCGGTATATCATGCTTGTCTACTGCTTTACAGTACCTTTAAGGTACCCTTCATGCAGCACTGGTTCTAGTCAGCAACCATCGCTTGAAACTCTAAATAGGGAGCATGATTCATATGAGTAAATACATACTTTCAACTCTGCATGCTTGTTGTACACTGAATAATGTAAAATACTGTTGCCCCAGCGAATTTGTTAAATGTTTTAAATGCATGCAAGTGCATTTCTACAGGTGCATATATTGAGCAAGTTTAATGAATTTTTCATGCATGTGTGTTCAACCAGCTTTATTTAGTGCATGTAAATCCGGCCTCTACATATGACGCATGTATAATTACTTTCTGGAGGTGCTCTGGGAAGTCGAACTTGGTGGGCACAGCGTCAGGCCTCGAACGAACAACGAACGGTCTGCCCCGTTCTGTCGAAGCAGCTTTCTTCAAAATGTTTGCTGCAGGCCACTGATGTCCTCGACGGCGTCCAGTCTTTCGCCTGACGTTCACCACCCACTTTTTTAAAAGATCGGGGCGGCTGCGAGGAAACCTGCATTGAACCATTTATGCCATGACTTGCGGCAGGGATGACAAGGCTGATCCAGGCAAGCAATTGGCGATACCGTGATCGCCAAACTCAGCGGTAGATCCCACACCTGACAAGCGCGCTTCAACACCTGCTGCGTGCTAGCTGAGACCATACCAGAGAACTGCAGGAAGTCTGTACTATCACAATGACTCTATCCAGATAAAGCACTGCTTAAGGTTTAACGCTTAGATCTTGAGGTACGAGTCACAAAGTGCCGTGCACATGCTTCAACGGCTACGTTTTGTCGCCCCGCTCGTGGACTAATAAATCACATATATTTATAAAACTGAGTCACTTACTCGTGAAACGTCGTTCCCGGTGCCTTGCCAGTACGGGCAGTGCATCCATAACCACAGCAGGCGGGCATGACACGATAAAAATGTTACGCAAAGGCGCATGCAGAATATACAGCTGAGTCGCGGATGGCAATGTTTTGAGCTTCCCAAGATTGCGGCCGGTGACCGTACGGTTGTACCCTCAATCCGCTATCCAGCCTATTACTATAGAGATCAGTGAGCTCGCCTATAGTGCACTGTACCTATAGGCTAAGCCTGTGCGACGTGTTTGCTCCCGCTTTGAGGCGACCAACTGCTCGGTGCCACGCTATTCGCGGGGACGTGCAGGTGATGGTTGCGTTTCGCTTTTATTCAAGTGGCAGCTTCCAATAAACCTCTACCCGAGAAACGTCATCATGACGTTGGTAGACAGACCGAAACCGAAACAGATCGGAAGGGGAGAGCTGGGTTCCACGAATGGGCACATTGTTCGCTGCCTCCTATTGAAAGAAAAGCAGGACCAAAGGTCGCGTCCCTTTCAGAGACCATCGTAATCCCCTCAAGACCGTGGCTTTCGGGCGCGACCTTGTTCGCCATACTATGGCGTCATTTGTTTACAAACAGGTAGAGGTCTATTGGTGATTGGAGATTTGGCGGCCGTGAGACAAAGCAGTTGTTTCCGCATCGTCGTTGGTGTAACAAGTGCAGTCGTGGAGCGGGCGATCGCTCAAGTGAAGTTCGTTCCCAGGCGAAAATTTGAGCTGGGAAGTCAACTGGTACCCGCTCGTTCCCAGTTCGCACCAACTGGTGGTCAGCTGGAACCAACTGGTACCAAACTGGTGGCAACTGGAAAGTAAACTGGCACCAGTTCAAGCTGGACTGGTAGCAACTGGGAAGTGAACAGGTACAAGTTCAAGCTGGGCTGGCGGCAACTGGAAAGTGAACTGGTACCAGTTCAAGCTGGGCTGGTGGCAAGTGGGCACTGTGTGCAACCAATTCAAGCTGGGCTGGTGGCAACTGGAAAGTGAACTGGTACCAGTTCAAGCTGGACTGGTAGCAACTGGAAGTGAGGTGGTGCCAGTTCGAACTGGACCAGTTTACATATTTGGGGGAAGTTTCGGTTTCAGTGCCAGGACAGGTTAATATGAAGATTGCAAGACGAAGTTATAAAAACGATCAGAAAGTAACTTTATTAGTAGAAGTAATCGTATTTCAATTTTTGGTAAAGTTCGTTAGTGTTAACGAAAGTTATTTTGGAATTCTTATATTTGTATTTTGTGCGTTCCTGCTCCCGCCATGAATGATGCGTAGCACACGGTGTAGAAGTAAGGAGGCCGATCTCTCCCCGAGCGCTGTTAGGAGAGTTTCGTACCTAATTCATCGAATATTTGTGGCCGTGTGGCGGCGCTCGCGAACTGACGGAGGCTGGCACAGTGGCCCCTCCCGTAGTTACGCCTTACGTAGTTACGCTTGGTTAGCGCTATTTATTCCGGTTAAAAAAAAAACCTTCGAAACAAGAGCTCAAGGATAGCTTGATGAAGAAACACGTCCATCGTGTGTCCATGCAATTTTCAATCTACGCCTTTTGTCTCGAGATGCATTTTATTTAACTCGCAATACCTTTTTCTGTGTGCCTTGTGGGAAAGCCGCCGTTACGGGACTCGGAGAGGTGTGGTGTGTAGAGTGTAGTGTAGAAAAGCCAAAGGAGCCCCGGCTGTTGAACGGCTGTATACAACGGCAGGTTTTCTTATGTTGGTCGCTTGCTTTCTTTTAATGTAGTGTAGTGTTACAGCATTACTGTTATCCGCAGCAGATATTAAGCCACAGCTCTACGGGCGCCTTTACATGCAAAATGTCGAACGAGAAATACCCGTGATGGAAGGTTGTTCTCAGGCTCCCTTTACAGACATACCCACCATACTTCGTACAGAAATGACTCATGAACACAGGTACGGATAAAACGTAAATTTTTGCGTTTCATTTCCATCTGTCTTCATAGATCGTTAGCATTTGCCTGTCACATCAAACACAATCGCAGTGTGACAGTGATTCAATATAGGGGGAAAGACAGTGCAGTCGTTCACGCAGTCTCTGACTTTTTCTTTTTCTTTCATCGCAGATTTTATCAGTTCCCAGTCGAACTCTGTCATTGTAACTTTGATTGCTTTTGGAGCAGTTTTGTCTTCCTTGCCTTGTCTCCGTGTCGTCTGTTTTCCATCTTACATCCGATGTGCATCCTCATCACCTTGTAATAAGATATGACAGATCTTGTTAGGTCATTCTTGTGTTCTTCACAGCCAACAGCTGGCGCAAGGGTCTGTTCCATGTCGTCAACAATGCAAAAGAGCATATCCTCATGCATCCTCCCACTCAGTCTCTCCATTATTATGTTTTCGAGAAATGTTAGCAGGTTCAACAGCTGGCCTGATGGGAACGTTAGCGTCCCCCCCCCCCTCTTGAAAACTAACTCTAAAGTAGCACAGAAGTCATTCTTAACACCGAGTTTTCTTCCTATAAAACTGTTAAGTTTGCCAGTAAGATGCACCATGCGAAGTAATTTACACCACAGAGTCATAATTATCGCAGAAATTGAATTTAAAATACGCCGCAAAAAGCGACCGTGCGCAACGGTGGTGAAGAGCAGTACCAGCCTGTGATCTGCCTGGAACCTCGCGCTGACGCTATAAGGAGAACGCTCTCTGATTGGCCTAGAGAAATGTTGTCTGCTACTCCGCTGTCGTCTGCTACTCGGCTGTTCGGGGTTCTGATAAAGCCTTTCTCCTTGCTCGGTAATGCTTCGGCCGCTCCTTCTATCCCCAATTCTCCGGGAAAACTGGCAAAACAGGTTTACGGCGGCAAAGGGACAATGCGCTGACCCCCACTGACCGGCAAACCAGAACGAGTCTCCTTATGCCGTCATCGGTGACGTGCCATCATACCTCCTCATCCTCGTTATAGCTGGAGTGGCGAGTTAAGGGTGAAGGCGCGGAGCTACGTTTATGCGAGTTTTTTTCTGGGAAACAAATTGCACACATCAAAACCTTTCACGCTATTCAGTATAATGACACACACACTTTCATCAGATGTCTTAATCTGAAATTTTTTTGGATGGCCCTCTGTACTCCTTTAAGGGTGAAGGCGCGGAGCTATGTTTATGCGAGTTCTTTTTTTTCTTTTCTGAGAAACAAATTGCACACATCAAAACCTTTCGCGCTATTCGGTATAATGACACACACACTTTCATCAGACGTCTTAATCTGATTTTTTTTTGGATGGCCCTCTGTACTCCTTTAAAGGTATGAAGCAGTTTTTGCTCATAATTTACACAAAATCACGCGTCTGCTGTGCAGCAGACACGGCGCGCTAAACACTGGCAACTTTCGCTTTCTCCGAATTGCAGTGGAGTTGTGCAATCAGCAAAACAACAGCGGCGTCATATCCGTAAAGTTGGCTTCACACCACAACATTCCAATTTAGATTATCATGATAACAAAAGGTATAGAGTTAAAACAGTCTCAAAAGACAACTTCATTCGTTTGTAGTGTTTTATTACAGAAGACATTGCCCCTCAAAGGCTTAAAGTCAGTCAGTGCTTCTTAGATGTCACTGGAAAACACATAAAAAAACATCACTTCCAAGCTCTTCGCTAAGTGCTTCTGCTGCTTTTACACTGACAGTCTCGTGCTAGAAGCTTCGACGGCACTAAAATAAAGACAAGCAATTGGGAAGATCATTTTTCAGCGTTCGCGTTCATCTCTGCGGAAACTTTGCTTTCGCTGTCGGTATCCCTTGGAGATGGCTTCCCCTCATTACTGCTAGTGCTGTCAAGAAGGCTTTCCCACCAAGCTTGGAAACGAAAGCGTTGCTTGCTTCCCCGGATCAGACTGTAGGGGCACAATTGACGAATGACAGTTGATACTCCCTCCAGTGAACGCGTTTGTTTATCAAACCCAGTTTTAATCCCAGTATTTGACATGTAATATAAGTTCGCACGAAGCGCATTTCTAAGGCATAACTCCGGGAGAGGCCTCCGACCTAGCCTCCGGCCAGAGCTGTATATTAAAGGACAACGGAAGCGAAATTTGTCCATTGCAAAAAAGGGACCGAACAAGGTGTAAATATTATGTAAAATTATGGTGCCACTAGTATTTTGCAAGTACGCTGTACGGATGGGCATATTTTTGACGATTACGAGCGCGCCGGGCCGCCCACCCGACATGATCGCCCATGGAGCGCGCCAAGCATTGCGGGAAAATCTGAGGAGCGCGTGACGTCAAATATCTCTCGCGCTCCATGTGCGGCTGCCCTGTAAACGGCACAAACACGGCGAATTCTGAATAACGCCTGAAGGTGTTCGATACGGAGATCTCGTGATAGTCTGAAGGCGATATATCCTATGAGAGATGGGTTCGTACATGCTTCGTCTCCGTTCTTTCCCCGTAGCGGGAATTAGATGTACGCCGAAAAGCCAAATGGAAGTCAGGAACTCCAACAGGAGAGCCAACGTGCGTCACTTCCGTGGTCTGCTACGGCGGCGCGGCGACGCTCACCAGGGGCTCAGAGTGCTCCACGGCCGAATGTTATATCGCGATTGTGGCGGCATTTCAACTAATATACGCAAATCTAAGTCTAATTCCGGATTGTTTTGGTACACATCGCAATATGAGGCAAATAGCTTTGCAGCCTATTTTCGCTTCCGTCGTCCTTTAAAGAACGACGGAAGCGAAAATAGGCCATTAATGGGTCATGCCTATACCTGACGTTCCACCCACTTTTTCAGCTTTCTGATCAATGGAGTCTTGAAATATGGGGCGCTATCAATCAACCTATCCTCACTATTTGTCCCCCTATCCAACATGGGCAGCGCCATTTTGGGTGGCAAGTGGATTGGATGGGATTGAAATGGATACTTCTCGCAATCTGCAGAACTAGTGGATTTGTGGTGCAAATTTAATGAGCGCCACCTAGGGAGCGTAAGGCACGTCGGGAGTTGTCGTCTGCTTCCGTCGTTGCACCGCTGCCGGCAGAACCACCTGCTGGGACACATTCTGTCGTCGGAATGATTTTTAAACAAATCTACATGAATAGTTGGAATATAAAAGACAAGAATGTTTATATTCATGAAATGCAGCAATTAAATATAAGATTGTACAGCACAGTGCCATTTTTGTTATGATTTCGCTGTGATCGCCGTGTTCACTAGGCCTAACATCGGCGACAAACCGTATTATTTTCGATTAGATATCGACGGATCAGCGTAAGTTGAAACTGACTTCCGAGAAACGCATATGAGAATGTGCATTTGCAGCGTAAAATCAGAGTAGTCTGTGAAAAATTTTGGTCACGAAATCCCCGCTTCACTGTGTTCGTTTTCGACGCCATTTTGGGTGGCAGTATGGTGTCATGGCGACCCCCTTGGTAAAAAGCAAACCAATCAGAGGAGCGAAACTGTGATTGACAGGTCGAGCCTCTTTTTGTGACTCCTCCCAATGGCCAGACTCCCTTTTAATATACGGCTCTGCCCCCGGCAGTTCACGAGCGCCGCCACGCGGCCAAAACGATTCGGTGAATTATGTACGAAACTTTCCGGCAGATTTCGGCCTCCTTACTTCTACTCCGTGGCTTAGCAGCATGCTTGTACAGCGATTTTTGCTCCTTATGTTCTTAGCGTGATGTGTGACGTAGGCGTTGGTTTTATAATCTAAAGGATTTGTCTGCAAGTTACGACAGTGCGACAGTACAATGAGCGCCAGCGGCCGTGCGGGTGAGTGTTATAGGTGGGGTGCATTGACGTGCGCTGGTTCACCAGAAAGAGGGAAAAAGCACAGATAAAGCTATGGTGTGACCAGAGCCGTATATTAAAAGGGAGTCTGGCCATTAATGGGTCATGCCTATACCTGAAGCTCCACCCACTTTTTCAGCTTTCCGACCAATCAAGTCTTAAAATATGGGGTGCTATCAATCAGCCTATCCTCACTATTTGCCCCCTCATCCAACATGGGCAGCGCCATTTTGGGTGGCAAGTGGATTGGATGGGATTGAAATGGATACCTCTCGCAATCTGCAAAAGTAGTGGATTGTTGGTACAAATTTGATAAGCGCCACCTAGGGAGCGTAAGGCACGTTGGGAATTGTCGTCTGCTTCCGTCGTTGTACCGCTGCCGGCAGAACCACCTGCTGGGACGGCTCTGGGTGTGACGTCATATGCACGCCACCTATAGGATTACAGCTCGACTACAACTGTGGAGACGCTTTATATCGTGAGTACTATATGCTTAAGTGCTTTTCCCTTGTGCTCCATTTAGAAATATTACTTCCACTAGAACCTCTTCTCTTTGTTCCGCGTCACACTCGTGGCACCTGGGGAGCTATTCTCGATGAAGTAATGCATGCATTACTTCGTTTGCAAGCTATCATTGGTCGCCGAGCGAAGAAGGCGTGAAGATACCTCACGCGCACGCGACCAATGCCATGCAGGTGCATTGTTGCACTGGGCTACGAGACCGCCCTTGCATTCCGTTGCCGGAAACGGAAGAGCACAATGCGAAGGAAATATTTGTGGGAATGTGTAAGAGTGTAGCAATATGCAACTTAATTGCGACGAGACAATTTGCTCGGACTTGTAAGAGCTAAAGAGAAGAAAATATGTGAACGTATGCGCATTGCATTACGAAGTTGCTGACAGCTGACAGTATGGTGGCGCTCGCGCATGAAATTTCGCTGCAATTTTGAACAAACCGAGTGGCGCGAACAAAATTTGTGCAAGTGTATAATGGCCGTCAGAGCGATTGCTAGTTCTTGTCTTGTGAACACCCTCGCAGTTTTCACCAAAATTTTTGAGGACATTCCTCTAATCTCTCGTTTGACAAATACACAATAGTTATTCGCTATGTGCGGGCATCGTCGCGTGCATGGAACATATGATGCAGCCGCATCCTCGCGAGCTCGGGCCATCGACAGTGACCATGCATAGCTCGCATTGCCGACGTCTTTTTTTATTTCCTTTGAGATTCAGTTTTTGCCAAGTTCTTCGAATGGGAGGACATCCGTCCCCCACCCACCAACCCACAACCTAATACCCCCAAAATCTGGAAGAGACCCCCCCTACATCCCAGGTGGAAAAAGTAAATGGAATTCAAAGTGGTTCCGCTTTATCCCAAGTGGTTCCACTTAGGCCCCAAGTGGTTCCACTTAGGCCCCAAGTGGTTCCACTTAGGCCCCAAGTGGTTCCACTTAGAACCCCTAGTGGTTCCACTTAGGCCCCAAGTGGTTCTACTTAGGCCCCAAGTGGTTCTACCAGGCCCCAAGTGGTTCCACTTAGAACCCCAAGTGGTCCCACCTGGACCCCCAAGTGGTTCCACCTAGACCCCAAATGGTTCCATCTTGGTTAGTGGTTCCACCTTGATCCCAAGTGGTCCCATGCCGACTGCAAATGGTTCCATTTCGGCCACAATTAATTGAATGGCTTCGAGATAGGCTTGCTGAGAGCTCAAATAAAGAACAGATTTTGTTGCACTCGTTGAAGAAAAATCTGTTCTTGAGATTACAGTACAGATAACATATTGAGCAATAATTTTTATTTATGCGGTGCAGCGGTCAACACATTTATCACAACTGTGTCACTATACAATTGACTGCAAGCTAATTTGATCACATATGTGCAAATACAATACAATATATACATACTACAACATTGTACATATATATAGAGGGTGTTTCTTTTTAGCTCCAACAAATTTTCATAGAAAGGGGAGTTGCCTTAGGACACTTTTACTTTTGTCATTGGATTACTTGACAGGGCTGCTACTGGGAAACCGTATTTTTTCTCAATTAGAGGACTAATTAACAGGTGTTTTAATCAACTTTTCACATTGCAACTGCGATACTAAGACATAATCCTCTACCTGGGAAGTTCCAAATTTAGTCTCGACAAGTCTGCTCAGTGAAGAGCTCATTTTCTGTGGTTTCCCAAGGAACATAGGGCCACTGGACTGGTGTTGTCTCTCCTTGTCACACATCTGTTGCACCTCACGTGACGCCATGCTCTTTATCAGTCGAAAATTATTGTGAGGAAGCATCAGGGGGTACAGCGTGCTTGTGGTTCTATACGTAGTTCTACTCTGAATGCCCCTGCTCAAACATGAGTCCTTGCTTGACCATGAGGCTGATGCCTGAGGCTGCTGAGCAGGCTCTACATAGATATCATTCACAGTCGCTTTTTCTGAAGGTAAGTACACATGGGAGAAAACGTACCCCCTGAAAGGGGCGTCGTTGGGATGGGCGTGGACTGATGAGTTCTTGTGCTGAGTCAGAGCTGAGCACAGCATTCTCAGCGAATTAATTAACACAAATTTGTGGTGAGGGTGGTTGGTGCACTCATCCCCCCCCATCACACGCACACCAATATCAAAACTGCCAGGAATACCATGGACAGCAGTTCGGTCAATGGCCCCAACTACTCTTTCCTCCAGTAGCGTCACCGGTCCTAGCTGCGCTGCGGGCTACACTTGCTCCTGACGTTTGAAATCAATATAGGTGTGAATGTTATGAAATTTCATAACCGTCCTTTCCTTTCCTCTCTGTAGTATCCACCATAACAACTATCGTAATTCCCAATGAACCCTCCCATTGTGCTGTTCCTGCGAACGTCCACATCGTACCTCTCTTTTGCTCGAACTTTTAAAGTCTGTCCACTTCTACTTCTGCGAAGTTCCGTGTAATTCCCGAAACCGCAAAGAGGGATGCAGTGATGTGCTTGGGAGCCTTTTGCTTGTCTTTAGCTCCTTCTGCTTCATCGCTACTGGCGTCGATAGCGTTTTTGTTTGTTTTGTACCCTTCCACAAGGGTCTCTATCTCGCTCTCCGTAAAATTCGGCAGGTGGACACGCTTTGAGGCCCGATGAGTGTCTTCTATATCAACTTCAGAACACACTTCTGAAAATACCACGCGATTTTGTTGACAAACACCGTGGCATAGGATACAATGGGTCCCATTGGTTGAGCTGACGTCCTTGCTATAACAATAACATACCCTCGGGCCCCCTCGCTCATTAATCCCACGGTCACATTTCAGGAAGCATGTCAGCTGCTCTTTCTTGCTCGTTCTGCCCATCATGAACGTCCCTCTCCTTTACGATCCTTTCGTGAATACTGAACCGCACGATTTGCGACGATGTCTTACGACGGTTGTAGACTACGACATCGTAGCGAATCCTACGAACTTGTTTGTGAATCCGACCCCAGATTTCTTTTACAGAGACGACGATAACAACGACTGGGAATGTATTGTGAGCTGTCTACAGGAGTGACCATGCCCAGTCGGACATAGTTGAACTCTGTCTTGTCTGCCCAGTGGGCATTTGGCTTTTTCAGCACTTTGTGACTGCACAGTTACATTCAGAGATTGCTTGTCTGGTAGTATTTCTTCCAAGACACTGCACAATTATTCTTAAGCCCTCTTATTGGAGAATGAAAGGGAAAAAGGGAAAAGCAGCTGACATTGTCGTCATTTATTTGTTAATTTTTTGTGGGATGGAAGTTTTCACGTATTATTAGCTACCCCAAATGCATGAAGTGGATACATCCCGTTGCATTTGGTAGTCAAAAGAAATAAAGAAAGAAAAATGTTAACATCATGACGACAGAAGATGAAAAATACAAAAGGTGGCAGCTGCTGGTTGGAATCCTGGAACTGTGGTTGTCGTGCGGCCGTGGTTTGGGTCACGGAAATGTCCGCGGCGTCGAAGTCGAATGTGAGCTGAACGGCTGAAACAAAAAACGTAATCAGAGCGCGATGAAGCGGTTCTGATAGTCCACGTAAGTAGTACGGGATGGACTCTCATAGTGCACAACGCTCAACTGTCCTGAACACGATTTAATTAGCAATTAGAGCTAATTGCCCCCCACATTAATCAGCACCCTCCAGGGAGCCACCACACTAATTGGGGAGCGTCTAACTCGTGTGCAGACCAGCTGAGCGTTGTGTACTACGAGAGTCCATAAGAAAGAAAAAAAAAGATAGAGATAGAGTGGAGGAGAAGGAGTTTAGTTGAAGATCAACAACGCCATCTTGAAGAAAGTGGTCCGCAATGACCGCAGAGCACAGAGGCAGGTTGCAAAGCATCGCAGCTATGACCACCAGTTCTAGACATCCTGTGACGTCAGCTGTGACGTCATCATGACACGTCTGGGCAGGTTAGGATAGCTGTAGACATGCGAGGAGAAAAATACTCGTAATACAGAGGCTGGGAAAGCAAGAGTAAATATGCTAACCATCAATAGTTAACAACAAAAAGAATTAGTTACACAATGAATGAGCCCACCACAACAGCAGTCATGGGGAGCGCAGAACGATGCGACTGCTCCATCTGACAGCCAGGCAGAGAACTGTCTCGTAATGGTTTTTTTCTCCTGTATAAAGTCCTGCAGCTGCACCCCCTAGCGGTTACTTTCTCAACTAATCTTGTGACAAAATTATTAAGAATCACGCCAGCACTACTCTCGTTTCCAAGGCAGAAGAAGATAGAAAATGGCGGGGATGCCTGGACAACAGCAACCAGCACCCGACATGAAAATCATAAAAAAGTGGGGACAAAGTTGCAAAAGAATTAGTTACAAAACACGTCAGTCACGAGAAGCGCAGAACGATTCGTCCATTCCGTCCGACAGCCAGGCGCAGAACTGAATCGTAATGCTTTTTACTCCTCTATAAAGTCATGCATCTGTCCCTCTTGCGGTTGATTTCTGAACTAATTTAATCGCAAAATTATTAGGAATTGTTCTAGCACTATTCCCATTCCGGGCAGCACTAGCGTCATCGTCAAGACAAGAATGTTCCTTGTCAAAAAAGAAAAAATACAAAGTTAGATGCCTCAACAGAGGAAAGCATGCATGTCGGGGCATGTCAGGAGCGCTATTACATGAGGACAAATTGCACGACTGCTGGGCAACAGAGGAAAGCAAACACAGAGACACTTGAACAGAGTAAAAAGACACTCACCATCATCGGACACGTACACTACATTCCCTCATTGTAAATCCGCTCGTCACAGAATCCACCTGCATCGTCGAACACCATTCACCAGTGACGAACCACACATCCGCACCTCATCAGGGGCAGACGGAATCCCACCGAAGCTACGCTCTTCCACTAACGGCCAACGCAATTGCTAGGGATAGAATTAACGCGTCCATACCCGCCAGTGTTCAAGAGAGAAGTGAATCCTTGCGCCCCCTGCAGGCTTTTGTCATTGGTCGTGACGTCATCCTATTGTCTCAGGGATACACTGTTTTTTTCCGCTGATGTCCAACCCATCGCCTTTGGACAAGTCCACCTGAAACAATAGAGTCGCGGTATGACGTCATCATGCAGCTGCGTGGCTCAAGGACGCGTACGCTCTAGACAGGGGACCTGTTATTTATTGAATCACTATCCCAAGATTATTTCCTTTATTTTACTATAATGATTGCATAGGGAACCATTGCAGAAAAACATACATCAGAGGTGATTGTAGGAATTAAGCATTTCATTCCCAAAGTCTTAAATGAGACTTATGAGTACAGGAAAAAACAAAATAATGGTTCAGCAAGACATGTCCATCCCATCCGAGAGCCAGGCAGCTAACTGAATAATGACGCTTTGTTCCTCCTGAATAAAGTTACACACCTGTCCCCTTGCGGTTACTCTCTGAACTAAATGAATCGCAAAATTATTAAGAATCGTTCTAGCTCTACTCCCATTCAAGGCAGTACTATCGACATCGTCAAGAATGTTTCTTCTCAAAAAGAAAAAACTACATGTAGAAGGAAAGCATGTCAGAACAGGTCTGGGCATGTCAGCGCATGTTTGTTAGACAACAAGGGGGTAAAAGCGAAAAGAGACACTTGAACAAAGCAGAAAACCAGGATCGAACTACAAGGGGTGTTCAAGTCATACCATGACATTCTGTCTCCTGGGTGTACGAATGACTCACGCTACTTCGTTTTGGTCATTTTCACACGCGTCATTGTCAATTGTCATGAAGCTTCTCGTGAATGAAGGCGTGAAGTCATCTGAAATTCACAGAAGACGTTAGGCTCAGTATGGCCACGATACACTTAGCCGCCGCAAAGCGTTTGAGTGGTGCCAACGGTTCCGAGACGGCTGTACATCAGTGCAGGACGACCCCGGCCGGGACGGCTCAGAGCCCAGTGTCAGAGTTCGTGAGAACATCCAACTTGTGGAGCGCCTGATTCTCAAGGACCGACGGATAACATGTCTCGAACTGGCTCGAAAGACGGACCTTTCTGTGGGAACGTTGAACACTATCATCCATGAACACCTCCAGTTTCGGAAAGCCGGGCCTCATCACCAAAGGACCTACCTCCTCCTACAGGACAATGCACGCCCGCATACCGCACATCTCACGACACGCACCTTACAAGAACTTGGCTGGGAGTTGCTGCCCCCCCCTTACAGTCCAGACCTCGCCCCCAGCCGTTTCCATCTCTTCGGTCCACTGAAGGCGTTCCATGGGGGCCGCCACTTCAGCTGCGACGACGGGGTCAAGAATCCGGTCCGATCATGGCTGCTACGCGCCATAAGGATTTCTGCTGGCATCCAAGCCCCCGCGAAACGCTGAGACAAGTGCATTAGTGCAGCTGGAGATTACGTTGAAAAATAAAACTAATTTCTCGCCTCTAAGTTCATTTTACTTTTGCGAAAAATGAAAAGCCCTGTTTGACTTGAACGCCCCTCGTAATTCTAAGCACACGCACTCCTCTTATTCAAAAATAGTGCTCAAATCCGTCATAAATCCGTCCAGGACAATACACACCACTACACTTTTTTCCAGTAACGGTCAATGCATTGCTACAGACACGTGAAACGCTGCGTGACGTCATCACATCCTGTCTGAAGAAGACAGCGGCAAAGACAAACACTCCTATTATTTATTGAATCACAAGGTTATTTCCTTTGTCCGACTCTTAATGACGTTCACTTTTACAATAAAATTTAACAAACAAAAGCACTGTGCATGAATCTTGATCTTAGCGATTTTCACCAAAGGCTCATCATGGTCATTAGAATCACAACACCAGTAAACTACCACTGCTCTTTTAAAATAATAAGTGAGACCACTCAACATCATCACCAGGCTTATGTAATACATGACCCTTTCTATGCTCGTATACTCGTTGTCTGAGGCTACACCTGCGAGTAAAAAGGCACGAAAGCCTGGAGGCAAAGTTCCATTTACGCACGACAAAGCACAAGACAGAACGCCTTTACAGGAACAGATATATGATGTGATTGCATTCCCACTATATTAATGATTTTCTATCTTGCATTGCAGTTTAGAAAAACTACTACAAAACTATAATTTTAGAAGCCTATTAAGATTCTACTTTCTATGGAAACTATAATTGCCACTATAATTGCCCTGTTACTTAGATCGCTATTAATCAAGCGCTCCAATTTTTTCTCGCATCCCATTTCAGCCTACCGGGTCTTGTCATGCAGTGAAGCAGACTCACATCCAAAATAATTAATTTACACTGAGGGTGCCGTGTTTTAGGAATTCCTATCCTGCTCTCAGATGCAAGTGTTTCTGCACGAATACCTATAACAGCTTACTTCCTCAACATACCGAGCTCCTAACAACATCTAACAAACAAGCAGAGAAACCCACTTCTCATGAATTCAGCTTTACCACGGTCCCTCAATACTCTTTCTGGTCAGGAAACTCCCGCGAAAAGTTCGCTTAGGGCGCCCCGACGACACGTGGCGGCGCATCGTAGCTCGGGAGGAGACTTTCGTGTCCGCCGCTGCCTGCGCGTATCGATTGCATGTGTTTCTGCGGGTGTTTGGAAGTGAGAACTGTTTCTTTTTTGGTGCTTGCGTTTCGCGTGCGTAAACAGAGGTTCATTTTTTTAAATATCTTTGAAATTTACTGCAATCTTTGCACTCTGTTCGTGTGTAATGATCTACACAGATGAAGGAGGCTGATACGAGCACGCAGCATTTTGGAATGACTATATTCCTCGGAACCTTAACTTTACGAGAAGTGAATGAAAGTATTTTTTTCTTTGTCTACAAAACAGCGATGACTTGGTATACGGGTTTATCGTTTGTTGTGCGTCCTGTGTGGTGAATTGCAACGATCAAGATAGTCTTTCGATCGCAGCAGCGTGTTTTTACGCTTTCAAGTCTGGTGTCATGTGCGCAGCGTGTGTGCAGGCGCATCATCACGGTAGGCTGCCTGTAACAGCAATAACATTGATGCAAGGGTGGCCATATCCTGCATCGGACTCCCACAGGCATAACTTTTATAGTGTTATGGTTTCAAGAAATTGACGTGGTACTTTACAAGGTGTCACAAATCTGCAACGCGTTAAAGCATCGCTTTGCTGGCTGCATTTGTTCGGGCGCACAACTGAAAACGAACTGTGCAGTCCTGTTTACATCCGCGTCCTGTGTGTGTGCGTGTTAGCGCTGTTTTCGTTATGTTACCCAGGGTGCCCCTGCCTGTGAGTTGTGTGGAAGTTGCCAGTGTCGTGACCTCCTGTCGTTCTATCAGTGCGGTGCTATGGTTAATTGTGACCTCCTTTATCTCCGTATCTCTGCATATAACATTCTTGTACAAATCATCAAGCACTGAATTGATTTATTCTGTTCAGCTAACAAACACTGTCAGTTGCTGGATCTTAATAGAATGGGAATGTACACACTTGTCCTACAGTCATATATTAAGCGCACTTGACATCACAGACGCCATATCTGCAAAAATAAAAGGGCACACTTTAGTGTCGTTACAATAAATCCGAGCCATTCAGAGTTTGTTGTTTATTGAGACCACATACACAAAATACAAACAATCTTCTCTTTGCTGTTAAAATGGATCAAATATCTCATACAGAAGGTCTTATTTGTCTCAATAATGGTGTTTCAAAGGTGGAGCAAACATACAATGGACACAGGCAAACACATACAACAGCAGCTGCAACATCAGCTACAAGCAAATCCGCGCTGTTCTTTGCATTGTGCTTGCTTGTTCAGAGTCATATATTATTGAGGAAACACTTACATACCTGGTCAGGGTCTTTTTCTGTGCTCATTCTTTATAAGCTCCTCTCTTGACTTCATACTGGCATTGTAAACGATCTCACTTCTATTATCATTGCACCATTACATGCCAAACAATCACCACCACCAATGCCTAAAAACTCCCCACAGCTGATGCCATGCAATAATATGCCACCTATAATATGCCAGCTGAGGCTTTTCATTTAGACTTTTTGTTCAGAAAGAATTTCTATGGTGATGCAGTTGCATTTACCACTTCAATCTGACACAGATAGCTCAACTTTGGCAGTAAAATCACATGAGAGGCCCGTGTGACCTCTGCTTCTCCTTTGGCAAAGCTGCTCTGAGAACTGCCACTGTCCAATTGTGCAAATTAAGGTATTGCACGATTACATCAGCAGCTCTATACAGCGTTCTTGAGAATTTTCTTTTTTAGCTTTTAAGTCTTGCTATAGTTCTGTGACTGTTCCCAGTTTTCTACACTGTCCTGTATTGCGGACAACCTGAAATACAGGTGGTAAAGCTCTGAAAAATTTGTGCATGTGCCCCATGCATTTGTGCACTGCGTAGTTACGCAGTTATAAACTGCACAGCTGTGTGCTGAGAGATTGTGCTATTTCTTGAGAAACAACACCGTGGAATATCAAAGCAAACAGCAGCACTGATCATTGTCTGCTAGCTTTCTGCACTGATATGTAATGGACAGTAAGTGGAAGGCTGCAATGGACAAATGAATGCAATGCAAATAAGCTCATATAAAAAAAGAATGAAACTTGAAATCAGATGCATCTTATCTACAATGTGCTGCTATTATTTTTTAGGAAATACAGGATTGTATATCTTTCTTCCACATTTTCTGTTATCTTTTGAGACACTTTGGCAGTTGTAACTTTGCAAAAGCCGACATATTCATTCAGCTGTGTCAGCACAAAGCTACACAACCAGACAGTATATTAGGGTAGTGAACGCAGTGTACCGCATCATCAAGGACAAAGTCTGGGAGCAGAAATGTGGGACATTGCTTAATATGCAGAAAAATAACATAGATGTTTTTGCATGGCTGACCACCTAACTTCAATAGACAGTGATGAACATCAGATGTCTTCAGCTGGTGTATTCTGGAAATTAATAGGTGACATATTGGGAGGGGGGATGGTTTGCAAGTTAACAGCACCCAACAGCAACAACAGTTTCACAGATTTGGGGCAAACACATCTATGTTGGCACACATGAAGGGCATATAGTTATTTCATTACACTTTATTGAACTTTATGTACCCATAAAGGTGCATTACAAAAAAATGTGGGACGGGGCAGGGTTACAGAAACAGAGGTAGAGGTAGTGCGAAACTCCTCTTTAGAAGAAAGGAAAAATTCTGCATACACAACCACTATATTCCTGAAGCAATGGTTTCTACTCTTACAATTACATGTTTTTCATGCATTTAAGCAGGGTTAGTCACATTCCAGCCACATATCTGTACGACAATTAGTTTTCTTCACGTATTGCATTGAAGAACTGCTTTCCTGAAACAAACTAAATAAGAAGGTGTAACATATGTCACAGGCATTTTGTGCCGGTTATGCAGTAAAACTAGTATGCTTGAGGCGCCACACATTCTCCTGGTGATGATGTGAAGGAAGGAAGCTTCAATCTTTCGAAATGTAAATGAGTGCCGTAGTGTCTTGCATTGTAACAGCATCTAGGCACTCTTTCCTGTGGGTTTTCGAGTGACAGATTCATACATATTAGAATCATTTGTAATGATGCTGACAACAACACGCTTAATTACATCAGAATTTTGTGATGGTAGTATGCCCATATTGCGTTCATCCTTCATTCACTGCTGTGCATTTAGGGGTGGAGTGTGAGACAAGGCAGAGGTGAGCTAGTATGCAATGGGAGTACCTGTTCCTATCAGGTAATATACAGGACATGTCAAAATGGAAGAACCGTGTAGCACGTACCTATACTGGTGTAAGGAGAACGAAGTTGCAGCATAATTGAAAGTACAGTGAAGTGAAGTGTATATTAGAAGTGGCCATTGGTTTGGTTCATGCAGTATTACTACAATTTCTACTATTCTATACTTATTGCTCGAACTCAGCTATTTAGAACACATTGAAGACAGACACAACAGAACGAAATTACAGGCATTTGGGCATTCATGATAAATAGAGGCATGGTTGCAATGTGGATGTGAATGCAGATGTATAGAATAAATCTTGTGACCTGATTACACAGGGGCGTGTTTTTCTATTCTTAAGATTTGCGCCTTACAGCATATGAGACTACACAACAAGTACACAGATCACACCAGTGTAAAGCTGGAGTGTCGTTGACATCCGTGTCGCCACCATGTCATGACAGCTGTCAACAATGCATAGCATGTGAGATTTGCCAGGAAATCTTGCAAAAAATGAGTATGCCTGTGTTCTCCGATCACATGATCTGTCATACATCTGCAGTCACATCATAATGATACCCATGATTTAGCATAGATGCTACAAATGTCAATCTGCCACGTGGTGACTGTCCTCAGCATAGCTGCGTTTCAGACAGATCAATGTACTTGTGCACCGCAGTACAAGGTGGAAAAACAGCATTACCAATAACAACAGGTCCCTGTGATCTACATATATTTCACGGTACTGGTAATTGTGTTACTGGTTCTCTTTGCATTGGCTCAGACACACCCTACATGTCCTTCCATCACAGTTCCCTTTTTCATGATCTCTATTTATTCGTTATGTGTAACAGATAGCATTTCCGATATTCAATCATTCTTCATGTCCAATGTACAGCAGTAATTTCAACTGTTCAGTGTTGGTACTTCCTGTGCAGTAAGAATGTCAGCTAGTGGTTCTGCTTTTCATGCTAAACTGCCCAATAGAATTTCGCTCTGTTGCACTATCAATGCATTGGAGTTGTGTCTCCATGCACAATGTAGTAAATATTTCTTTTTTCCATAGCAGGTGGCATGGGACAAACATCTGTACTTCACAACTAATAGTTGATATCCTTAATAATAATAATCCTTGTGGAAATCCGTAACAAGTTTTATTGATTTAATGCAAAGAAACAACTCAAAAGCATGAGGTACAGGCACAGCTGTGCCCATAACAGATAATTTGGAAGAAAAGAAACAAAGTGTTGGGCATACACAGTGCTGCTCGCACAATGAAGGGGAACACTGTGTGAATCATGGTCATGGGCTAGTATTGGCAGTAATCGCATCCCAGAAATCTGTTGCTTTGATAAAGTCTGCAGCCACGTCACTTGTGTTTTGTCTCTGGCGGTGGCAGTCTACAAAACCACATCTACTGTTAGCAGATGATAAATGTGAGCATAAAAGCAAGTAGCTGTCACGTTGAATATTTTCTAATATTACGGTACATCATCATTGCAGAAATGTTGGTTGTTGGCATATTTGCCCTCCCCGTCTGGTGTGGTGTGTTGGAAGTGGTAGAGCACACATTTTAGCTACACATGTACTTACATGTGCATCCTTATAAAATTTTGAGACCTTCACTTCTCTGTGGATTTTCTCCTGAACCGGCAAGGTGAAACCTGCTCACAATTTTGCACGCAGCATCTGCACACACCTGACAGTGGTATCGACATCATGACTACATGGGCTGCTTGACACTCTAGTGTTGTGTTTATATGCCCCCGTGAAGGCTCTGATTTGTCCATACAAATTCGTCGACACAAAACACTGCTCACAATATTTCCTTGTGTAGGATATTTCTACCTGTACTTTTATCGGATAACCAAGTCTGATATCCTAAAGACACGCTTTTTTGTCAAAATTTCTCCCAGTCGACATATACAGCAGCACCCTGCATTGAAGCTGATAAGCATAGCCAGATCTCACCAGCACAAAACTGTGCCAAGAAACATGCTCATAGTGATTTCCAAAAAACGTTAGTGCTTTCATAATGACAGAACACAATAGTGCTTTCCTATGGGGCTTGCATCTTTCTGGGCAAGCAAATCAAGCTTCCAAGGGGATCTAGAGCTTCCATATGGTGCCCTTTCCAGAGTCAGATCTGAAATATTGTACCTTGTTAATGCACTGGGACATCCAGCATATAACTCCAGGTACACTCTCAATGCTACTATTTTGGAATGTCACTCATAGGATTTCAAAGGCGAGCTACGTGCTTGATATTTGTGTCTTTACATGCTGGGTAACATGTACCATACTCCGCTGTATAGCTGTATGGAGGTATAACTGCTTCATGGAACCTCCCCTCCCTCTTGTGACCTCCGTTTAGTTTAGAAGACAAACATGATGGATGCATTTTTAACAGGAAACACTTAACAGTAATGTAGGAACACAATGCTCGTTCACAAGTGCCGGCGATCACTGTAGTTTGCAGCAGGTCGTTAAATGTATCAATCAGAACCAGTAACGGCAGCACAGTACGAACTACTGTTAGTGATGTATAACAGAGGCACTAGGGGCTGTATTAAAAGTACCACACACAATCAGCGTCGTTTTTGTTGCTGGAGGTAACAGCAGTTTGTGCACGACCTCCTGTCAACTTTGGATCGGAAAGTGACTTGTGTCTAGCTGCGAATGTTGACATCACTAACTTTGACGATGTTGGTTCTAAATTAGGAGAGCGGATTTCAAAATTTCACTTCATACCGATCGTTAACTTTTAACTCACTGGCGGGTTTATTACTTCACTTATTTCGCTCAAATGTTCCTCACAACGTTCTTTTTGCTTAATTTGCGCAATTTCGACTTGAAAACTATTGAAAACTTGAAAACAGCGTCCAGCAAAAACTATTTTTGGGTTGTTTCTCGAAAGCCTCATTCACAGCTGCTCCGCGGTAGACCGGCTTTAAACTACTCCCACCCCTAGTTTAAATCAGTCCTATGCAAATACATGGGAGTTAGACCATCGCTAGGCCGCCGGGTTTACGTCGTGTAAACGGCGAACGAAGTGAGACGTTGAGGGCAAATATTGATTGGAGTGCAACAACATTCGCCTTACAAACGCTTCTAGTAGCTTTACAAGTCAAAACTTACCTGTATTTCGCCGAAAAATTTCCGGCGAAGCGTAGATTAGGCCTATGCGTTGTGCACACAAACTCCATGGACGCCGCCATGGGCCTCACGGTAGCCGGGTTAGACCAGCGGCATCCGCCGGAAGCTCCCGTTCACGCAATGGTCCAGGGAAAATGGCGGGCGCTTAAGCCACGTGATCTCCAGGAGCCACTCACAGCGTCCCCGAGCTGCTGCGCGGGAAAAAAGCTGGGACTAGTGCGCATGCGCAGACCGACCTCCTTTCTCAACCTCCTCCCCCTTCTCTCGTCTCTCCTCTCGTCCCCCCTACCCCATACCCCCCAGCCTCGTCCGTTTGTCTTCGGCGATTGCTGTACAGCAACGATCATGCTGTCCCGAAGCAGACAATCAAAAAGCGATGGTGTATGACAAATCAAGTTCATTTGTCCTCGGGAACTGCCTCGAAAAAGCTACAGTACATATCTTTTTTTGTCTTGTAACAGGCTTCACTGGAGCTTTAGGTGCTTCGACATCGAAGGGCAGTTCAGAAGCCAATGCTGAGCTATGTGCGTCGTCGTTGCCGATGACTGCGGGAGAACTAAAACAAAACAAAAAAATCTATTGATGATCCGTAACTCTGCACGAAAATCACTGCTATGATAGGCAATCGATCTTGATTTCGTGTTTGAACACCAAAGCGCATTTGTCACGAATGTTCGTACATCACAGTGAATGAACGGCTGCGACGTGCATGAGGAGCAACTAGCATAACCACGCATAATTTGATTAGCGGCATATCAGAAACGTACAAGTTACGGCAATGCACTGCACAATGAAACGCCGCTAACGTACCGAGTGACTCGTAAATGTTGTACGTAATACACTTAACGTGATAAACCTGCATTACTTCCTTTGGTCACAAAAAGTAATCAAACTTGTCATACCGTTCACCTGCAGTACGTCGGAAAGAGTGCAGACTTCCTCTCTGACGATTTCTGCGTCCTTTGGAGGTGCAGGGATTCCATGTCATGTTCGTCTTCCCGCTGTTGTGATGATCAGGTGGATGTGCCATTCCGTTCTCACATTAGCAGTTCGCCACAATCTAAATCTAAAGCATTCAAAACCCTCAAACTACCCCTAGCGTCTGCCTGCACAACGCTTGCAGTCCGAAGTCCGAGAGAACACGCGACGCGAGGCCGGACAGACGCGATGTCTCCTCCGTCGTTTTTCTTTCTCCTCCGTTCGACCGATCGTTTGGATACGCGCGCCTCAATCAAATGACTCTCGCCCATTCAGCGCGAAGGAAAATGACGCCAGTTCTTGGAGACCAATGAACATCCAAATATTTATACATATAATGCGCAGCCAATCAGAGATCTTCCGAGCTGGCTCGCCGGTGGCGACAATATTTTCGAGGCGGTGCGTTTCGCTTTAGAGCCGGCGGCTGCCAGCGGGGTGGTTGTTCGTGATTGGCGGGCGAAGTACTCACGTGATCAACTTAAACCAGACGTCACTAAACCAGTGGCTAAGTGGGACTGGTGAATACGGGCATAGAGCTACAAAATATCGTTTCTTTGGCTTCATCATTACTTTCAAGCGAAAGACTGACTCATTAAATTTTCTGCATTTCTTCTTACTTATCTCTTTCCGGTTATTATATTTATTTGTCACCAGATACCGCAACGTTTTTCTTGTAAATGTAGTTCTTGGCCAGTCCTAAAATGTATTTCCGAGCTATGAGAACAGTGGCCGCTCCCGCATAAAAATTCATTCTGTAGCAGCACACGCCGCTACAATTTTATCATTTTAAATAGTTTGTTCATTGGAACGTCCTGGCACTGATCTGCGCCGAGGCTATCTCCAACGCGATGAATTTGACACCTGAATCTCGTCAGCCAATTTCTATAACTGAAAAGTGCTATTAGAGCCACACTTCAGTAAGCGGAAATTCTATCCTGTTAATTTAGTAACCCGGCTTAAATCATGTTGGAATCTCCTTATTACCACTGGTTGGTCAGTCAGTTCAAGCCGCAAAAATAGTAGGAATACTTGAAGGGTTCTTCATAAATATTATCATGGGATGATCATGTGCATTATGTTTAAAAGGAACGCATGAGAGCCATTGCTATCTTAAGTCGATAAGTCTTCCCAAAGTGTGTAAAGATATCTACAATACGTTAATAGTGTAATATAGATCAGTTATTGTCAACCGCATCGAAAAACAACATAAGTTTATTTCTTCGCAGAAAACGATCGAGTCATGCTATTTATAGCATGTGTATCCCCCGTCTCTCATACCGCCAGAGAAGACTTTCAGGTGATCATGATTACAACGCAGGATTTCTATAAGTACTTCTTCTGAAGTCTTATCTATCTTCTCTGAAATAGAATCACCTCGTAATTTTATCTCTGCTCAGATTGCAACAAACTGCATGCTACGAGGAAACCACGCGTTTGGAAAGTTTCGCCCTCACGAAATAACTACCGAAAGCGGCATTGCTTTATAACACATCACTAGTTTGTGTGATTGTGTAACAGAATGAATTAATATGTTTCTCAACCTTCATTGAGAGATATAAGTGAGAGTAAAATCAATATTTTCCGTGTCAGAAAAAGACAACAACGAAAGTTGCAATCTACGCGGAAAATCTGCAAATTTACGCTAACTGAACTAAAATGTGCGGGCTGAACTCATGAACCTATTCCAGAATTATTTCTGCTCTAAACACGAAATGAACTTTAAAAAGTAGCTGATCAAATCTTCCCTAAAAGCACGCAGCGCTATGGAAACGTCGTCTGCTCCACGAGGGTGTCTCCTCCCGAACGACGCGATCGCCCCATGCGGGAGCAATTGTCCCTAAGTGACCTTGTCTATTGTATTCGAGCGGAGTTTCCAGACCAGAAAGAGTATTGAGGGACCGTGGCTTTACCATGCGACTTTCTTCTGCGCAAAAGCAGTGATTTGAGGAAAGAGCAGCAAAACTTGCGCGCACTTGTGCTGGAATTGCTATGGCTTCAAAAACTGAAGCATATGCTAATAAACTAAGAAAAAGACACTCATGTCTGGTATCAGCTAATTCTTGCATAATGCTACATACACGGCCGCATTGTTCCTTCGTAAAGAATGCACAGGACAAGGGCACACAAATTCCTTTAAGCGAGAAGGGAAAAGGCTTAAGACCTGAGGAATAATAGCAGAGTCACCGCACATCGCTACGCAGCTAACACAAGATAACAACATGATAATAGCGGTGGGTAAAGTTGCAACACTGCTAAACAAGCCCCAACATGCCATGATGACGTCGCAAACCAGGAAAAAAGCACCCATACGTGCGCACACACAGCAGCTCAGGAATGCTCAAGGGGAGGTGCTTTATTCGAATTACTCCTCCATACTCACATACCAGCATTTCTGCACAAATACTTATAACTGCATACAGCTTACTCCATCAACATATCAAGCAAAGTGAATACTGACACTCAACAACATATAACGAAAAACAAATTCAATTCTCGTGAACTCTCCTCTCTCGAGCGGCTTTCTTCTGCTCTACTTGGATGCTGACTTTTTCCCTTCACCTACATTCTGAGTAAAAGCAGTGAAAGAAGAAAAGGACCGCGAAAAATTACATGCATTTGTGCCCCAATAGCTGTAACTGCAAGAAACCGTAGCGCACCCTGAGAAAAAGAAACCCATTTCTGCCACCAGATAATTCTTGCATAATGCCACATACACAGTCGCATTGCCTTGCGTAAAGAAAGCACAGGACAGGGATACGCAAATTTCCTTAAGGGAGCAGGGAAAAGGCTTAAGTCGAACCGCTCAAAAATAATCGGAGAATCACCGCTTATCGCTACGAAACTCAACGGCTAGCACAACATGACAGCAACAAGATATTAGCGAAGGGTAAAAATTGCAGCAAGAAAGACACTACTGAACAAGTCCAGACATGCGACATTGCATACAAAATACTGCTCATCGGGGAAAAGGCCTAAGCCTGCGACAGAAAATCATAGAGCATACACAACTTCATTTTTCTATTTCGCGTAAACTAAACGCGGTCTGCTTGGAAAACGACGCACAAATTTTCTTATGGAGCAGAGAAATATAGGAATTTCTACTCAGTGCTCAGATACCAGCATTTCCGCTCAAAAACCGTGTGAACCGTTGAGAACGTGTCGTGTCGTCCCTCCTCTGTCCCTTTCCCGGGTTCCAATTTTTCACCATGTACCAGCTGGCCTGCACCCTTTCCCTTTTGCCAAAATCAAACAAACAAACGACCCCACTTCCACTGATAGAACACTATTCAGCTTTACCAGGAGGCTTTCTTCTGCGTAAAAGTAGAGAAAATAAGAAAAGAGCAGCGAAAAAGTCCACACACTTTTGTTCGCATAGCTATAAGAGAAAAAAATAAAATAGAATAACGAGACACACGCTAATAAACTGAGACAAAGATACCAATTTCTGCATTGCATAATGCTACATGTACAGTCGCGTTATCCCTGCGTAAAGAAAGCAGAGAACCAGGGTACACGTCCCGTAAGCGAGATGGGAAAGTCACTTCTTCTCGGACAGCTTAATACGGTAAAGTCAGAATTCTTACCAAGAAAACTAGGCTTGAACACAGCTACGAGCGTGACAGACACATACTAACGAACAAACAAAACACTGCTATTCAGTTCTACTGATAGAATTGGAGTGAACCACACGGTAAGAACAAAGGACACCGCTTCAGGAAGGCATATCAAATATGCAGCGCAACAGGATCCGCGTGCAGAACTCCTAAAATATCCCGCCCAAAACAAGGACTTCACCGGGTCGCGTGGTAATTCCATTAAAAACGTTCGTCCAATCCAACAGATTACAATGCAAACGCGATAACAATTATTTTTAAACCACTATTTCTTAGTACTAGTACACTAGTACTTAAACGTATCACTCGTGTCACACGAAAAGGCAAACACATAGCACTTACTTGTCAAGTGCGGTCCCTGGTTCAGAAAAGCGCTCGCTCGTGCATACACACACAGACACACACTCACATTTTCACACTCACAAACACAAAGTCTATTTTCACAACCACATAAATCCATATTATTCCTCAGGTCAATAAGTATCCTACCATCGGTAAAAGAAGGCACACACATGTATGTGAACGCAAAACAATAGGTCTTCGTTCCGGATGCAATAGTCACTCGGTCGGCGCGAACCGAAAAAGAAAGGAATGCATGTTCGCTATACATCCACGAAGAAAACGGTGCCGTGCTTCTGCGCAGCGATCATTATACAGGTCTGAATTCACTTCGTTTTCCTTTTATTTCCTTGCACCCATATATTTTGCAAGAATACTATAGAGCGGAACGGGTAAATGTGAACATCATTCGCTACACACTGTAGCTCTCATCATTTTTAAACCAAACCACTTAACATGTGTTCATAGGTCTTCACTAAATAGATGAGCCGATAATGACCCAAAATAAAATCAAATAAAATAATCATTCCAGCATCGCTGGCTGCAAGCTTGCGTACCCAACACAGCAGTGCGCTCCCATCAACACGCCCTGAGCTGACCTTACACACCCGAAGCCTTTTGTGAATACATTCTGCTGTCGCCGGAATACAATATTTATCGCGAGGGTAGTACAATGTCAGCTTATTTGCTGTTTAAGTGCTAACGGTGCGCTCACTCGGGGTAACGGATCGCGCGCGTCGCGCGTCCAAACCACGAGAACGGGCCCGCACGCGGCTCGCGTGGGGCGCGGTTCGGGCGCACTGTTTTATCACTTAAGAGGGGATATCACCGAGGAGCCATCTCCGATTCACGACTTTGTCGCATGTAGATGGCGCCACACAAACATCCGGGTCTCATCAAGGTGAAAGCTCTAATCAATACCCCTGTTACGAGTTTCTCCTCCGCGGGATTGTGTAGTTCCATAAACACGTGTGACCTCCTTGACTATTGAGGTGCCGGGATCTCCCGTCATGTGTGGGCTGCCAAGGTCAACTGAGCTAAAGGAAAAAAGACAGGTCCGACCAAGGCGAATTCCTCTTCATTGTCTCTTTGTGGACTGCATCTCCTGACTTCTGGGGCTGACGTTATCTTTGCTTTCCTAAGCTTTCCATATCTGAGTTCTTCGACACCAGCACGCAAAGTCGAAGTGTTACGTTTCGTTCGCCGCGCTCATTTCTTTAAAATTATATTGACCTGCTGATGTTTCTTTGGCTGGGAGTTACAAAACATTTCGCAGATAGAAGCTAGGCTTTCGTAAAGCCAAGTGCTGTGTATTCACAGAAAAAGTGTGGTGCATTGATTGATTGATTACATTACCATATAGAATTTCTCCAATCTGCAAAAAACACACGCAAGCGAACCTATGCTTGATTAACGATGAAAGAAGAAAGTCACTGAAAAGGTTAGCCAGCTGTAGGACTCGAACCCACATCTTAGTTCTTTCATGTCTATGCTTGATGTTTACGAGTCTCATACCATTTTTTATTTCTCCTTTATTGGAAACGGTCACAATCGGGCAGGGGGACACAAATAGGCGACAAAACACTTTTGTTTAGAACTTCTACTACAATGTCATACCTTCGTCCTATTCGATGTCTGACTTATGGGTGACGGAATAAATGGTCCTAGAATATGAACCCACAGAAGAGAAAGAAAAGGCCATGGCAGTAAAAGAGTCGCAGTCGGTAAAAATGTGAGCGATATCGTTGGGTGAGCTCTTGTCCGATGAGCGATTGTCGGCGCCCTGGTGAACTTCATTCCGATAGAAATTAATTCGCAGTGGCACTACATGCGAAACGAATTGTAAATAGCTGTATTCGAAACGAATCTGCGAAATTTTCCTTCTTTTTTTTTGTTTGGTTTTTCAGCTGAAGAGGGGAGACCACTGGTTATTTTCATATCTTTGTCATTCACGAACAGCACAGCGGAATAGAACAGTGCGGAACAATCACGCATACCAGTAGGACACATATTGAAAAAAAAAAAAAATTACCCCAAGCTGGGAGCAACCTCTACATTTTCTGGGCACCTTTTTCATTGGTAGGGAAAGATCTGAAATGGGATAGCGATATGTGCGCGTAAGCTACCCGAAATCTGCGGGTGCTACGAAGATAATTTCGCCATGGTACAACGAAAAATATTGAATTAACAGCCATATAAAACCTTAGTTCAACGTTGTTTATAGTATGCATCTGCAGTCTTTCGATTTTCGGTTTCGGTGAATCTGCGTTTGAAGAAACGTTCATTCGACGAAATGGCGTTCGATGAAACGGTGCTCTATGAAATGTCCAGGAACGAGTTCATATCTCCATTCTTATAAAATACATTTCTATATTTTGTGTGTGTTCCGAGTAATCGATTACCCAGTAATTGGTTACTTTTCTGGCAGAGATTAACTTGTCTTTCTGATGTTCCGCACCAAGTCAAGCCCGTCAGCCTTAGTTGGGCCGTTCTTCTTTTTTAGTGACTCTAGTTCTACTATAGCAAGCGGAGGTCATTGTAATAACGTTCTGGAATCTCAGGGTCTCTCTCCCTAATCCCTTCCTACACCAGAGGTGTGGTACATGAAGCTTTTGGGGTTTAGTGAGTCATGGGGAAGTTCCACGCAATGTTCTCCCACAATCGGGTCAATGGCTTCTGGGGCCATAAATACAGTAGCCGTACAGATCTACCTCTTCTACTGTGTTTTTTGCTGTTCTTCAGCTGTTCCGCTGTTGAACGGCTTCTTCTTTTCCTTTACTTTCTTTCTTTTCTTCTTTTTTTTTCTTGAGGCACACAAGGACGGGTATAATTTGCGTGAATGTAGAGTAACGACCGGACTAACGCGTTACTTTTCTACTCGTTACTCAATCACATTTGGGGTCGAGTAATCGAGTAGTCGACTTTTCTTCTTTTTTTTCTTGAGGCACATAAGAACGGGTATAATTTGCGTGAATGTAGAGTAACGACCGGAGTAACGCGTTACTTTTCTACTCGTTACTCGATCACATTTGGAGTCCAGTAATTGGTAACGGTAATCAATTAGCTTTTGCGTAGAAGTAACGGCAACGGTAATCAATTACTTTTGTCGAGTAACGGGCACAAGACTGCTTGAGGGGCCATTTTTTGTCGACCATTTTTTTCTACACCCGTACGCATGGTATCCACCACATGCGAAATCATTGTTCAGCACGAAAAGGACGTTAATCTTTAAATTTCCTTATCAACTTAGCTTATCTTGCTACAATTTACCTAGACGTTTCGTGTCCTCCGTTGCTTTCCATGCTGGAGCAGCGCTCACATTATTTTATGCCCTCTAGTCTAACGTGCGCAGCTTCGACATTATTGAAATGTTTCTCCCTGGTTTTCTTTTAAATAATCAATCAATCAATTATTGAAATGTGTTCGGTTTAGACGAAACATCGATGCGATTAGGAATTCGAGCGTCGAATTGCATGTTTGATTCGGAATTCAAACAGAATATACGACTACTCACTTCGGTTGACCTTTCCTTTTTTCCCTTTTCTTTAATTCATCTTCATATCCCCCCCCCCCTCGGTGTTTATTCACACTGTAGCAAAAAGCCGACGTCCAAAGTGAACAAGCCCACGCGCATCAATATTGGATGTCCCTCAGGGGACATTTTTTTGTGCACATTTCTTCCAGCTGATAATTTTTTCGGTGGCATTTTGATTTTTTGGGGGGTGGGGGCATTTTTTCCTAAACCCCTGCACCGGTGCAACTAATAACAAAAGCAGTGCCGATTTTCATACTCAGTGCAATTAAAAACTTGTATGCTTTCAAAGACAGCACCATATAAAAGTATAGGATACATGGTCCTTTCACCGAAAAATTGGCGGCCACTGTGCACAGAAAACAAACAAGGGTGATCGACATAGCTGCAGACTTGCCTGCCGGAAAACTTGCATTGCCATACCGATCAGGTCGGAAAACCCTAGGCAGGGAACAGACTGGGAGATTGCGACACACATACTATCTCCAACAATCCCAAACAGCAGACGCTTTTGTCATTCCCTTACCTAATCTCCCAAAAAGAGCTGTTTCAAAGCCTTCATCAGAGGGAATGGAACCTTTCAGGAAAGGGAATCTAGGATAGGGTGTTGGATTTACGCTGCTGTGTGGCGGAGTGATTCTTTGGACCCCTTTAGCCCGCGATATGGCGCCACAGGGAGGCGCAAAATGCAGCGCGTTACCAACCTTCACATTTTATCATATATCGAGAGAACAGATAATCGGATGTGGATGATCCTCGTGTTAAAATGCTCTAGAAAGATCTTTGCTTTGCCGCTCCAGGAAACTTTCCGCATAGGTCTCTTAGTTTTTTTATCAAAGCGTGTCAAAGCTTGAGTATCCAATTTTGGTAATTTTTTGTACTTCAATAACTCGTTTAGAAAAATGTATTGAGAAAAGCAATATTTTTTTCCTGAAGCGACAAAGCGCATTCCCGAATGCTATCCAACAAGACCAGTTTCGTGAAAATCGGTTCATTATTTACCGAAAGAGACTGCAAAGTTTGTCCCATAGAAAATACATGGGGCCGCCGGAGGTGGTATCCCCTCTTAAACAGCAACAGATATTTTAGGAGTTTATAGGAGGAGGAGGGATATTTTAGGAGTTCTGCACGCGGATCCTGTTGCGCTGCATTTGATATGCCTTCCTGAAGCGGTGGGCTTTGTTCTTACCGTGTGGTTCACTCCAATTCTCTCAGTAGAAGTGAATAGGAGTGTTTTGTTTGTTTGTTAGTATGTGTCTGTCACGCTCGTAGCTGTGTTCAAGCCTAGTTTTCTTGGTAAGAATTCTGACTTTACCGTATTAAGCTGTCCGAGAAGAAGTGACTTTCCCTTCTCGCTTATGGGATGTGTACCCTGGTTCTGTGCTTTCTTTACGCAGGGATAACGCGACTGTGCATGTAGCATTATGCAATGCAGTAATGGGTATCTTTGTCTCAGTTTATTAGCGTGTGTCTCGTTATTTTATTTTTTTCTCTTATAGCTATGCGAACAAAAGTGCGTGTAATTTTTCGCTGCTCTTTTCTTATTTTCTCTACTTTTACGCAGAAGAAAGCCTCCTAAAAGCTGAATAGTGTTCTATCAGAGGAAGTGGGGTTGTTTGTTTGATTTTGTTGGGTGTTCGATATCTTGATGAAGTAAGCAGTGCTTAATTTTGCAGTCATGGGTTTTTGAGCGGAAATGCTGGTATCTGAGCACAGAGTAGAAATTCCTATATTTCTGTGCTCCCTAAGAAAATTTGTACGTCGTTTTCCAAGCAGACCGCGTTTAGTTTACGCGAAATAGAAAAATGAAGTTGTGTATGCTCTATGATTTTCTGTCGCAGGCTTAGGCCTTTTCCCCGATGAGCAGTATTTTGTATGCGATGTCGCATGTCTGGACTTGTTCAGTAGTGTCTTTCTTGCTGCAATTTTTACCCTTCGCTAATATCTTGTTGCTGTCATGTTGTGCTAGCCGTTGAGTTTCGTAGCGATAAGCGGTGATTCTCCGATTATTCCTGAGCGGTTCGACTTAAGCCTTTTCCCTGCTCACTTAAGGAAATTTGCGTATCCCTGTCCTGTGCTTTCTTTATGCAAGGCAATGCGAATGTGTATGTGGCATTATGCAAGAATTATCTTGTGGCAGAAATGGGTTTCTTTTTCTCAGCGTGCGCTACGGTTTCTTGCAGTTACAGCTATTGGGGCACAAATGCATGTAATTTTTCGCGGTCCTTTTCTTCTTTCACTGCTTTTACTCAGAATGTAGGTGAAGGGAAAAAGTCAGCATCCAAGTAGAGCAGAAGAAAGCCGCTCGGCAGAGGACAGTTCATGAGAATTGAATTTGTTTGTTTTTTGTTATATGTTGTTGAGTGTCAGTATTCACTTTGCTTGATATGTTGATGGAGTAAGCTGTATGCAGTTATAAGTATTTGTGCAGAAATGCTGGTATGTGAGCATGGAGGAGAAATTCCAATAAAGCACCTCCCCTTGAGCATTCCTGAGCTGCTGTGTGTGCGCACGTATGGGTGCTTTTTTCCTGGTTTGCGACGTCATCATGGCATGTTGGGGCTTGTTTAGCAGTGTTGCAACTTTACCCACCGCTATTATCATGTTGTTATCTTGTGTTAGCTGCGTAGCGATGTGCGGTGACTCTGCTATTATTGCTATATACACGCTATATTGCTGCTATATTGCTCAGGTCTTAAGCCTTTTCCCTTCTCGCTTAAAGGAATTTGTGTGCCCTTGTCCTGTGCATTCTTTACGAAGGAACAATGCGGCCGTGTATGTAGCATTATGCAAGAATTAGCTGATACCAGACATGAGTGTCTTTTTCTTAGTTTATTAGCATATGCTTCAGTTTTTGAAGCCATAGCAATTCCAGCACAAGTGCACGCAAGTTTTGCTGCTCTTTCCTCAAATCACTGCTTTTGCGCAGAAGAAAGTCGCATGGTAAAGCTGAATTCATGAGAAGTGGGTTTCTCTGCTTGTTTGTTAGATGTTGTTAGGAGCTCGGTATGTTGAGGAAGTAAGCTGTTATAGGTATTCGTGCAGAAACGCTTGCATTTGAGCGCAGAATAGGAAGTCCTGAAGCACGGCACCCTCAGTCTAAGTTAATTATTTTGGATGTGAGTCTGCTTCACTGCATGACAAGACCCGGTAGGCTGAAATGGGATGAGAGAAAAAATTGGGGCGCTTGATTAATAGTGATCCAAGTAACAGGGCAAATATAGTTTCCATAGAAAGTAGAATTTTAATAGGCTCCTAAAGTTTTGTAGTAGTTTTTCTAAACTGCAATGCAAGATAGAAAATCATTAATATAGTGGGAATGCAATCACATCATATATCTGTTCCCGTAAAGGCGTTCTGTCTTGTGCTTTGTCGTACGCGAATGGAACTTTGCCCCCAGACTTTTGCGCCTTTTTGCTCGCAGGTGTAGCCTCAGACAACGAGTATACGAGTGGGGGGTCCTCGAAATCCACCAGTAAGAATAAACGTTTAAGAATAAAACATTCAAGAATAATCCGCTTAAAAAATACACGGTTAAAACTATATCTCCTAAAATAAACCACCTACTATCCCCACTTAGAGATCACCGTTTAATAATCCAGGTGTATCCCGTTTGCAACCATTAAAAATAATCTTTCTAAAATATACGCGTAAGTACCCACTGTTAAAAATATATCTCCCAGAATATATGCTTAAAAATCAATGCACCAAAATAATTGCCAAAATATCCCCGTTTAAATAAAAACGCTAAGGAATCCACGGTTAAGAATATAACGTTAAAAATAAATCGTTTCAGAATCCCCCAAATCCACCCTACAGTTGCCAGAGTCATGTGGTATGGCACAAATCAAGGTGAACTGCAAGCAAGGTTAAACTAACCTCACAGGACCAAACTAGCCTAAACTATCCCAAGCTAACCGAAACCTAACCTAACATAACCTGATCGAACCGGGTGTATCCCGTTTGAAACCATTAAAAATAATCTTTCAAAAATAAACGCGTAAGTACCCACTGTTAAAAATAATCTCCCAGAATATACGCTTAAAAATCAACACACAAAAATAATCGCAGAAATATCCCCGTTTAAATAAAAACGCTAAGGAATCCACGGTTAAGAATATATCGTTAAAAATAAATCGTTTCAGAGTCCCCCCAAATCCACCCTACAGTTGCTAGAGTCATGTGGTATGGCCCAAACAACGTGACCTGCAAACAAGGGGCTTAAACTAACCTCACAAGACCAAACTAGCCTAAACTATCCCAAACTGAAAGAAACTAAACTAACCTAACATAACATGATCAAACCCGGCGAAAATTGCAATCAGTCCGCCTCCGTGCTAGATGGTGAGGGGATTTTGAAACAGTTTATTTTTAATGGTGGATTATTAAACGGTGATCTCTAAGCGGGGATAGTAATCAGTTTATTTTAGGAGATATATTTTTAACTGTGTATATTTTAAGCGGATTATTCTTGAATGTTTTATTCTTAAGCGTTTATTCTAAATGGTGGATTTCGGGGACCCCCCAATAATCCACCATTAAAAATAAACTGTTTCAAAATCCCCTCACCATCTAGCACGGAGGCGGACTGATTGCAATTTTCGCCGGGTTTGATCATGTTATGTTAGGTTAGTTTAGTTTCTTTCAGTTTGGGATAGTTTAGGCTAGTTTGGCCCTGTGAGGTTAGGTTAAGCCCCTTGCTTGCAGTTCACCTTGATTTGGGCCATACCACATGACTCTAGCAACTGTAGGGTGGATTTGGGGGGATTCTGAAACGATTTACTTTTAATGATATATTCTTAACTGTGGATTCCTTAGCGTTTATATTTAAACGGGGATATTTCGGCGATTATTTTTGTGCATTTATTTTTAAGCGTATATTCTGGGAGATAATATTTTTAACAGTGGGTACTTACACATTTATTTTTGAAAGATTATTTTTAATGGTTTCAAAGGGACACACCCATACGAGCATAGAAAGGGTCATGTATTACATAAGCCTGGTGATGATGTTGAGTTGTCTCACTTAAAAGAGCAGTGGTAGTTTACTGGTGTTGTGATTCTAATGACCATGCCTCTGCGGTGAAAATCGCTAAGATCAAGATTCATGCATGGTGCTTTTTTTGTTGAATATTATTGTAAAAGTGAACATCATTAAGAGTCGGACAAAGGAAATAACTTTGCGATTCAATAAATAATAGGAGTGTTTGTGTTTGCCGCTTTCTTCTTCGGACAGGTTGTGATGACGTCACGCAGTGTTTCAAGTGTCTGTAGCAATGCATTGACCGTTGCTGGAAAAAAGTGTAGCAATAGAAAAATGGTGTGTATTGACCTGGACGGATTTATGATGAGCACTGTCCTTGAATAAGAGGAGTGTGTGTGCTTAGAAATAGTTTGATGCTGGTTTTCTGCTTTGTTCAAGTGTTTCTTTTCGCTTTTTCCCCCTTGTTGTCTGCAAACATGCGCTGACATGCCCAGACCTGTTCTGACATGCTTTCTTTCTACATGTAGTTTTTCTTTTTGAAAATTAACATTCTTGACGATGTCGATAGTGCTGCGTTGAATGGGAGTAGAGCTAGAACGATTCTTAATAATTTTGCGATTCATTTAGTTCAGAGAGTAACAGCAAGGGGGACAGGGGTGTGACTTTATTCTGGAGGAACAAAGCGTCATTATTCAGTTAGCTGCCTGGCTCTCGGATGGGAAGGACATGTCTTGCTGAACCATTATTTTGTTTTTCCCTGTACTAATAAGTCTCATTTAGTAAGACTTTGGGAATGAAATGCTTAATTCCTACGATCACCTCTGATGTATGGTGTTTTTCTGCAATAGTTCCCTATGCAATCATTATAGTAGAATAAAGGAAATAATCTTGGGATAGTGATTCAATAAACAACAGGTCCCCTGTCTAGAGTGTACGCGTCCTTGAGCCACGCAGCTGCATGATGACGTCATACCATGACTCTATTGTTTCAGGTGGACCTTGTCCAGAGGCAATGGGTTGGACATTAGTGGAAAAAAACAGTGCCTCTGATGGGGTGCGGATGTGTAGTTCGTCACTGGTGAATGGTGTTCGACGATGCAGGTTGATTTTGTGACGAGTGGATTTACAATGAGGGAATGTAGTGTACGTGTCTGATGATGGTGAGTGTCTTTTTACTCTGTTCAAGTGTCTCTGTGTTTGCTTTCCTCTGTTGCCCAGCAGTCGTGCAATTTGTCCTCGTGTAATAGCGCTCCTGACATGCACCGACATGCATGCTTTCCTCTGTTGACGCATCTAGCTTTGTATTTTTTTCTTTTTTGACAAGGAACATTCTTGTCTTGACGATGACGCTAGTGCTGCCCTGAATGGGAATAGTGCTAGAATAATTCTCAATAATTTTGCGATTAAATTAGTTCAGAAATCAACCGCAAAAGGGACAGATGCATGACTTTATAGAGGAGTAAAAAGCACTACGATTCAGTTCTGCGCCTGGCTGTCGGACGGAATGGACGTAATGTTCTGCGCTCCTCGTGACTGATGTGTTTTGTAACTAATTCTTTCGCAACTTTGTCCCCGCTTTTTTATGATTTTCATGTCGGGTGCTGGCTGCTGTTGTCCAGGCATCCCTGCCATTTTCTATCTTCTTCTGCCTTGGAAAAGAGAGTAGCGCTGGCGTGATTCTTAATAATTTTGTCATGAGATTAGTTGAGAAAGTAACCGCTAGGGGGTGCAGCTGCGGGACTTTATAGAGGAGAAAAAAACCATTACGAGTCAGTTCTCTGCCTGGCTGTCGGATGGAGCAGTCGCATCGTTCTGCGCTCCCCGTGATTGCTGTTGTGGTGGGCTCATTTGTTGTGTAACTAATTCTTTTTGTTGTTAGCTATTGATGGTTAGCATATTTACTCCTGCTTTCCAGCCTCTGTATTACGAGTGTTTTTCTCCTGGCATGTCCCAAGCGGTCCTAACCTGCCCAGACATGTCATGATGACGTCATAGCTGCGATGCTCTGCAACCTGCCTCTGTGCTCCGTCGCAAGCGATGGTCAGCGGTCGTTCCGGACCGCTTTCCTCAAGATGGCTTCGTTGATCTTCAACTAAACTCCTTCTCTCCACTCTATCTATTTTTTTATGGGCTCTCATAGTGCACAACGCTCAGCTGGTCTGGACACGAGGTAGACGCTCCCCAGTTAATGTGGTGGCTCCCTGGAGGGTGCTGATTAATGTGGGGGGCCCAATTAGCTCTAATTGCTAATTAAATCGTGTTCAGGACAGTTGAGCGTTGTGCACTATGAGAGCCCATCCCATACTACTCACGTATCACGAAGCGCGCAAAAGCGTCCTGTTTCACCTGAGATCTCTCAACTGTTTTTTGTTTCCGGTAACGCTCCTACTGTACATTGCTTTCTTTTGTATTTTCGTTTTCGCGCCGTCAGTCCTCTCTAAGAATTTGTATTTCCTCCTCACCACCTTCGTTGTTCCCTTTCTCTGATGTACATGCGTATAAATATCTCTACCAAGTGTTCAATGCATCGCACCTGATGAAGGACGGACTCCTTCCGAAAGCTTGTTTTTCAGTGAAATAAATGTTTCAATCTCTTTAAATACTTTTTTCATTCATCTTGAAAGAAGTCTGAGCTTGGGCGAAAAGAGGGGAAATTCGTGACAGAGTTCTGTCGTGTTGTCCCTTCCTTCCACAGCTCAGAATTTATGCAAGTTCCACCCAAGCATTTAGCCACCAGCTAGGCTGCACCTATGGTCGATATTTTATCTGAAACTTGTTCACGCGAACGTACCGACAACCATCTTACAACTGTGAAGGTAAAGGAAGAAAAGTAAAATTCCATTTAAAATGCCATTTCCGACACACGCACACAAAAGTAATAATAATAATATAATGCTGGTCAGTAATAACCCTTGCTCCTAATATAGTTTTCAACGTTTCACATAGAGCTGTCTTTACAACTTTACAAGGACCACGTGGCTACAAGGCAGTGAAACAAAAATAAACATTGCAAGGCAGCTGTTAGTGAACATATGCTAAATAGATAATGGAAAAGCAACGTACATGAAGACAAAATAGAAAAGCGCACCAGCGAAACTCACTTTTTCCTGGGAAATGTATCCGACTCACATGTCTTTGGGCGTTCGCCTGGTCTGGTCCTCAAAAACCATGTCGCACAATCCGCATCGGAAGGGTGTTGCCATTTCGGTGTCCAGTTGTGTATTGATAACCCGTCGTGGAGGTCGAGGCTTTTCGACAACCACACGTTCAGCAGGTTTCGATAACGCGCTTTCGGAAAAGAGCAGACGACAAAGGCATGACGTCATTACTCGAGCGAACCTTCCCTGACAGGTCTTCGGAGGAGAGTTGAATCGAGTTAACCCTCTGGTTACTCAACCTTGTTTTGGAACGCGGGTAATGACGTCATCGAGTTACTCGGCCCGGGTTTGTAACGGCGCTTCGGGTAGAGAGCTACTCCCGAGTTGACTCGAGTAGGAAGGAACAATGCGGCTGAAACAACTGATCAGAAATGCTTGACTAGAACGTTAGGACATGTGGAATTAGGGGAAAAGGACCCGTGAATGGTCTGCGTGGGAAGGTAAACTCCGACGGAGTAATGAAACCATCGAAAGACTGGTTTGACCTTGGGGATGGTAATCCTGGCGGTCCCTCCTTTGTGGGACTGCCGCCACAGCCGAAAAATATTCGTCTCTCCCGGAAGAGCCTCGTAAGCGCAAAAACAAACATACCGGCTCAGGTGCATTCTGTCGTCGCCAAAGACATGGGGCCCTGACACCATAGAAATCATAAGGATGATTTCTCCTTATGATTTCTATGCCTGACACTGTTACGTTCAACTTTCGGGTGCGACGACTTGTTTTACACAATTAATGCACATTGAAAAGACAACATATGAAAAGGGGAGTGTCACTGAATCAGTGAAGACAGCAGAAAGATTATATAATGCGAATTGGAATGATTTACGGGCTCGGCGCCCCCGAGGAAGAGGTGGTACCTCACAGGCCAGAGTTGTACATAACGCGTTTCTGGTAATTGCGTTACTAGTAATCAATTACTTTTTCAGTAATTTTTTAACGCAATCAATTAATTTTGTGAGCAAGTAATTTTCCAAGTAATCTGATTACAATTTTCGGTAATCAATTACTGAGTAATCGATTACTTTTTTAACTTTCCATCAACAATGGAAACCCTTTTCAGCAAGCTAATCTGTTGTTTTGTTCCACCACGAATTCGATGTACTGAAGCAATGACGCACAGGTCACTGTGACGGCCATCTCTAGCCCACACGTGTTCCATGCATACCACAGTAATATAATAATCCCTTATAAACGCGACCTACTGGCTACCTACTGCTTAGAGCATGTAATTGTGTAAATATATGATGTGAGTCATAGACTAGTCAGCACGTATTGGTCCACGTATTAGGCACGGGTATATATACATATGTATAAACCTAAGTCGTTCGTAGATAACGGTGTTGTGTACATATATATGTAAATGCGTATATAAATTTATAATCAAAGTGTGTATGTGTTTTGTACGTTGGTTTCAAATGTATTTGTGAATTTCACTTACCATGTATGTTGGTGTCTCATATTGGAATTTGCAACAAAAGCTGCATGGTTGCATTCACTGCTTGTAGGCTTTGATATGGCCCACAATTTAAAAGTAACGCGTTACATTTTTAATCGGTAACGTATTACAATTTTGATGAAGTAATTTGTAACGGTAAAGAATTACTTTTCTCGCAGTAGTAACAGTAATTGTAATCAATTACTTTTTTTGAGTAACGTGTACAACTCTGCGTCACAGCACAAGCTCGCCGAGAATTCTTTGGGGCTCTGACTTTCTTTCTTTTTAATGTAATGGCCTGCTTCCTGGAGATGTGGATTACAGTTTTGAAGTCAGTGCAAGGAAGCTTCACAGGCCGCAGGATCGTGGTGAAAATTGTTCTTCACTGTACACCGGCAATACCCACTATTCCCACTGTTGTGTCATGTCAGCATGTCGTCATTTGTAATAAGGTGTTTGCTGTTGGCTGGTGGACTTGCGAATCTTGCTGCGCTGTATCTGGAGTTTTATTTCGCGAATTGTGTTTGTGCTTCGGGCACAAGTCATGCCCATGTCATGCGCGGTGTCAGACAAGACATTTTGCTATATCTGGAGTATTTTTCTACAAGTGAGCGTCATTGTTCACTAACATTCCCTAACACCTTTATTGGAGACATAGAAATAATCAAATCATTATTTCTATTCATAGGCAATGGGAATTGTTGAGGTGCCATAGGTCTTACTTCTGTCAATATTGCAGGTTTCCCCACCATGACCCCATACTTTTGAGACAGTGGCTTCAAAGCGTATCTGAGCAGTCTTTTCACCCTTCTCAGACTCAAACGATATGTTCCAAACATTTCGAGACCTCATGCTGTTCTTTATCCAAAACAAGAAATGGCTGAAGCCAGGTGCTATCCCCACTATTTTCCCTGGAAACAGGACAGCAGCACTGTAGTATATTAATTACATTTTGTGATGCAGAGAGTTACACACTTTCGGGGCATTGGCAGCGTTTGTAACTGGTCGGGGGTCCATGATGTTCATTCTACACTTGTCCATGAAATATGCAGGAAGGACACTTGAACAAGATGTGGTACATTACAATTTATTTCATATGCAAAAAGTGGTATTGCTTTTGAATAACAAGACATGTAAAAGCAATCTTGGAGGAAGAATGAGGTCGTGTACACACACGATGCCTGTCAAGAAAATAATTACTTACATTTGTTTTCTTACCTACTTACATAATTACATCTTGTCACCTCTGGCAGGAGTAGGTAGTAATAATCAAGATTTGTATTATAGTACAAGTAAGTAACAGTTCCAGAAAAGTACTAATGTCAGAGATATGCGATAGCTATGACTGAGGTGTAACTACAGCTTTTTCCGGCGTTATTAATCCTCTTGTCGTACATTTTAATCCTCATGTCGTGACATTTAATCCTTTTGCCATCGGAATTAATCCTCCTTTCATTATTTTTAATCCTCATTTCACATAATTTAATCCGTATCTCATGCAATTTAATCCAAGTGACAACGTGTGGGCTACATGACTTTTTTGTGTCTATTTTGGGACAATTCCTATGTGTACGCATATTGCACATGCTTTTCACTAATATTGTGGGTTTCTGCACCATAATGGGATACTGCGGGACTGTCAATCTGGATTACGGTGTTGTGGGACTATAACCATGTGATTGATTGATTGATTTTAAAAGAAAAAAATGGAGATGGTAGTCTCGAGCCACTCGGGACTGGCTACTCCAGGACGCGTTATTAATAAAAGAAAGGGAAACTACACTAACCTCGACGCTTTGAAACGCTTTGAAAGAATAAATGGGAACATCATCACCGAGCTTGTCACCAAAAGCGAAGTCTCAAGGCACTAAAAACAAAGAGTGTCACAATGTGTCAAACAGGTCCGTCGAGACGAGAAATTGCACAAGGGCGCGCATGGCAGGTATGAGCTGATTTGCTGGCCAGCACCCAAGAACCTTTTCGGTGGAGTATGGCCGATTATCCAGGCGAGACAGGGACGACACAAGGGTACATCGGTGTGCACTGTACCTCGGGCAGTCTTGGAGTATATGATCCACGTCCTCAACTACATCACACAGACTGCAGTTGGGGGACGGGACCATGCCGAGCTTAAACAAAAGTCGTCCACTGTATGGCACGTTGAGGCGAAGCCTGTAGATGAGCGACGTGATGGGTCGAGGAAGCGCTGACGGCATATAAAAACGGAGATCTGGGTCCACCCTGCGCAGGAACGACGTAGAAGGGACACTTCTGCGCCAGTGTTCACTGCACAGACGTCCCATGAGAGCACCAATTGCTTGCTTCGCGTCCGCTTGGGTGAAATACGTACGGTGCGTCGGTACGCCTCGTGCCACATGAGCCCGTCTCGCAAGTAGGTCGGCAGCCTCATTCCCAGGGACGCCGCAATGACCTGGGATCCACAGTGGAGCATGTGGGACAATTCCCATGTGTGCGGGTATTACCTATACTTTCTGTTACATATGTGGGATTCTGCACTGTAATGGGATACTGTGGGACTATTCCCAGGTGTGCGGGTATTACCCATGCTTTCTGTTACATATGTGGGATTCTGCACCGTAATGGGATACTGTGGGACAATTCCCATGTGTGCGGGTATTACCCATGCTTTCTGTTACATATGTGGGATTCTGCACTGTAATGGGATACTGTGGGACAATTCCCATGTGTGCGTGTATTACCTATACTTTCTGTTACATATGTGTGATTCTGCACTGTAATGGGATACTGTGGGACAATTCCCATGTGTGCGGGTATTACCTATACTTTCTGTTACATATATGGGATTCTGCACTGTAATGGGATACTGTGGGACAATTCGCATGTGTGCGGGTATTACCCATGATTTCTGTTAAATATGTGGGATTCTGCACTGTAATGGGATACTGCGAGACAATTCCCATGTGTGCAGGTATTACCCACGCTTTCTGTTAAATATGTGGGATTCTGCACTGTAATGAGATACTGCGGGACAATTCCCATGTGTGTTGGTATTACCCATTCTTTTAAAAAAAATATGGGGGATTCTGCACTGTGATGGGATACTGTGGGTCTATTTCCATGTGTGCAGCTATTACCCATGCTTTTTGTTAAATATGTGGGATTCTGCACTGCAATGGGACACTGTGGGACTATTCCCATGTGTGCGGGTATTACCCATGCTTTTCGTTAAATACGTGGGATTCTGCACTGTAATGGGATACTGTGGGACTGTTCCCATGTGCGCGGGTGTTACCCATGCTTTTCATCAAATATGTGCGTTTCTACACCGTAATGGGATACTGTGGGACTGGCAATATTGATTACGATATCCTGGGACTATAAGCATGTCTATGGGTATTCCCCTTGCTTTTCATTAAAATCGCAGGTTTTTGCACTTATGGGATACTGTGGGACTGTCAATCTAGGTAGCGGTATTGTGGGACCATTCCATGTTTATGGATTAAAAATGTGGGTTTCTGCACTGTAATGTGATTATCTGGGACTGTCAATCCTGATTACGATACTGTTGGGCTATTCCCACGTCTACGGGTATTCCCCGTGCTTTGAATTACAAACGCGGGTTTTTGCGCTGTGATAGGACTCTGTGGGTCTATCAATTTGGATCACAATAATGTGGAACTATTTCCATGTCTACGGTTATTACTCACGCTTTTAACTCAAAATGAGGGTTTCTGCACTGTAATGGGATACTATGGGACTGTCTATTTGGATCACAGTATCCCATTACAGTCCAGAAATCCGCATAAGTAATCAAAAGCGAGGGTAATACCCTCACACATGGGAGTAGTCTCACAATATCCTAAACCAGATAGACAGTCCCACAGTATCCCTTTATACTGCAGAAACCCGCATTTTGAATGAAAAACATGGGTAATACCCATAGACGATGAAATAGTCCAACGATCCAGATTGACAGACCCACAGTATCCCATTACAGTGCAAATAACCACGTTTTTAATTGAAAGCAGATGGAATACCCATAGACATGCATATAGTCCCAGGATATCGTAATAAAGATCGACAGTCCCACAGTATCCCATTAAGGTGCAGAAACCCGCATATCTAATAAAAAGCATGGGTAATACCAGCACACATGTGAGTAGTCCCACAATATCGTAAGCAAGGTTGACGGTCCCACTGTAACCTATTACGGTACAGAAACCCGTATTTTTAATCAAAACCATGGGTCAAGTACGTAGACATGGGAATAGTCCCACGATACCGGAATCTAGGTGGACCGTCCCACAGTATCTCATTATGGTGAGGAAACCCGCATTATTAATGAAAAGCAAATACCCGTAGAGATTGGAGTTGTTTCAAAATACCGTAATCAAGATTGACAGCTCCGCAGTATCCCATTAGTGCAAAAACCCGCGTTCTTATTCAAAAGCAGGGGAATACCCATAGACACGCTTATAGTTCCAGGATATCGTAATCAAGGTTGTCAGTCTCACAGCATCCTATTACTGTGCAGAATCCTACATATTTAACGAAAAGCATGGGTAATACCCGCACACATGGGAATAGTCTCCCAGTGGCCCATTGCAGTGCAGAATCCCACATATTTAACAAAAAGCATGGGTAATACCCGCACACATGTGAATAGCTCCACAGTATCCCATTACAGTGCAGAATCCCACATATTTAACAGAAAGCATGGGTACTACCCGCACACATGGGAATAGACCCACTGTATCCCATTGCAGTGCAGAATCCCACATATTTCACAAAAAGCATGGGTAATACCCAGGCACATGGGAATTGCCCCACATCATCCCGTTACAGTGCAGAATCCCACATATTTCACAAAAAGCATGGGTAATACCCGCACACATGGGAATAGTCCCACAGTATCCCATTACAGTGCAGAAACCCACATATTTAACAAAAAGCATGGGTAATACCCGCACACATGGGAATAGACCCACTGTATCCCATTGCAGTGCAGAATCCCACATATTTCACAAAAAGCATGGGTAATACCCAGGCACATGGGAATAGCCCCACATCATCCCGTTACAGTGCAGAATCCCACATATTTCACAAAAAGCATGGGTCATACCCGCACACATGGGAATGGTCCCACATTATCCCATTACAGTGCAGAATCCCACATATTTCACAAAAAGCATGGGTAATACCCGCACACATGGGAATAGTCCCACAGTATCCCATTACAGTGCAGAATCCCACATATTTCACAAAAAGCATGGGTAATACCCGGTACTTGGGAATAGTCCCACAGTATCCCATTACAGTGCAGAATCCCACATATGTAACAGAAAGTATAGGTAATACCCGCACACATGGGAATAGTCCCACGGTATCCAATCACAGTGCAGAAACCCACATATTTAACGAAAAGCCTGGGTAATACCCGCACACATGGGAATAGTTCCACAATATCCTAAACCAGAGAGACATTCCCAGACTGTCCCGTTATACTCCTGGAACCTGCATTTGAATGAAAAGCATGGGTAATACTCATAGACATGGAAATTGTCCCACAATATCGTAATTAAGATTGACGGTCAAACAATATCCCATTACAGTGCAAAAAAAACGCGTTTCCAATGGAAAGCACTGGGAATAACCGTAGACTTGCTTATAGTCCCAGGATATTGCAATGAAGATCGACAGTCTCACATTTCCCCATTACAATGCAGAAACCCGCATATCTAATGAAAAGCATGGGTAACACCGTACATATGGAAATAGTCCCACAGTATCGTAATCCATATACAGAGTCCGAGAGTATCCCATTACAATGCACAAACCCACGTTTTTAATGAAACAACAACTTTATTTTCGACCTTGGAGAGTGGGGAGTTTCATCGCCACAGGCGATACTCTACCCCATTGCTGGATGGAATGGGGGGAATAAAATAACGAGCCCCTTCACAATAACGATCGAATTCCGATGGTGTCCAGAAATGTCAGAAGAGCTTTGAGCGCAGACCGTTGCTGGGCTGGATTGGGCCAGGGACCAAGCAATTTCGAGAGGGAGAAAGGGCGAGAGTCCAGCTGACGAAGAGACTCGGAGAGTGTGGTTCGGGAAGGTTCGTAGTGAGGGCAATGAAGAAGAATGTGCTCCAGATCCTCAAGAGCACCACAGTGGCAGCAGGTGGGAGAGTCAACTTGCCTCAAGCGGTAACGCCACTGAGCTGTAAAGGCCACATCGAGGCGCATTCGGTGGATTAATGCAGCATCTTGACGAGAGGTGTTTCGTGGCATGCGGAAAGCGAGCGTGGGATCAACTCTGTTCAACATAGAGGGGGGAAGAATGTCGGTTGTCCGTTGGCGGGAAGCCAGGAGTGTCACTAGGCGTCGCAGAATGGAACGGCGGTCTCCTCTCAGCAGAACAATACGGGTCCGTTTCCGATACGAGAGTGCTGCTTCTGCGGCGCTGTCGGCCTGCTCGTTCCCCACGACACCACAGTGGGCTGGAACCCACTGGAGAACTAGCCTGTGGCCTGCGGCGTAGATAGTGTGGTAAGCCATTAGCACGTCTGTGACTAGGGGTGCGGATGGGCCTCGTATGCCGGAATTTTCAATTGCTTGAAGGGCAGATTTGGAGTCTGTAAAGACTGCCCATTCCCGGGGTGGAAAATCAGCGATGTGTTGTAGAAAGAAAAGAATGGCATAGAGTTCCGCAGCTGTGAAGGAGGTTGGATGTGAGAGGCGTCTTCCGTGCACGACGCCTTCGGATGGAATGACGAAGGCTGAGGCGGACTTGTTGTTTCGGGATGCGCCATCAGTATATGCTGCCGTAAACGTAGAAAACTTCGCGTCTACCAGAGCATGAAAATGGGCTCGGAGGACTTGAGGGGGGACCTGATCTCTTCTTTCCAGAAGGTTTGGGAGGCGTACAAAAGTGGGCGGTACCGGTAGAGACCAGGGGGCTTCCGGCGGTATAGTGTCCTTAGTTATGAAGCCAGTGAGAGTCTGGCGTGTCCTCTTCGCTACTCGATAGAAGTCGCTTTCAGGGCGGTATCGAATTTTCCTGAGTAGCGGGTGGCGGGGAATGTGAGCACGCAAACGTAGGTAGTGCCGAGCCGTTTCCCGTTCACGGAGAACTTCAATCGGGAGCTCACCAGCTTCAGCCAGTACTTGCCGTGTTTCAGCCATTCTGGGAACTCCGAGGCATCGACGAAGGCTTCGAGCAAACAGGGACCGAAGTGTATTTAATGAAGTTGTTGATATCCTGTGCAGAATAGGAAGGCTGTAAAGCACAGTTACCCTCACCAATGCTGCGTGAACCGCGAGCAGGGAACGCTGATCACAGCCCCATCCTGAGCCAGAGAGATGTTGAATTGCGGGGAGCCATCGCTGCACTTTAGTTTCAAGATGTTTAATGTGCCGAGCCCAGCGCAAGTCCGAGTCGATTACCACGCCAAGGAAGCGGTGGAAGCGTACCGGGTCAAGCTTCTTTAAGCCAAGCCAAAGAGGGAAATTGGCCATAGCTTTACGCGTGAAAGGGAGCTCGACACACTTTTCGGGTGAAAGGTCCATCCCGAGGTGCGTGAGGTACGTATGGATATTGTTTAAAGCGAGCTGCAGGCGGCGCTGGAGAGCCGGGCGTGATTTTCCTACTGTCCAAAGGGCGACGTCATCTGCATAGACGGAGAACGACACTTTGCGAGGAATTACTGAGTGTAGGCCGGCCATCACCACGTTAAAGAGTGTCGGGCTGAGAATGCTTCCTTGGGGGACTCCTTGAGGAACAGGATGCTGAGGGCTTTGGCCTTGGGACGTACGGACAGCGACAGTTCGGTCCGTAAGGAAGTCTTGGAGCCAGATGAAGAGCCGACCGGATACTCCAAACGAGCGCAAGGCGTGCAGCACACAAATGTGCGAGACGGTATCATATGCGCGCTTGATGTCGAGGAAGACCGATCGGACGATCCGTCGATGGGCTCGAGCATGTTGAACTGTGGAGACTAGGTCGAGAACTGGATCCATGGAGCTTCGGTGGCGACGAAATCCAGCCATTTCGTGAGGGAACGCATGTTGTTTTTCAAGCCACCAGTCGAGGCGATGCAGAACCATTATGTCCATCAGTTTCCCCATACAGCTTGTCAGGCTCACCGGGCGAAAGGAGGATAGGGAATTTGGGGGCTTGCCTGGTTTCAGGATGGGAACAACCAATGCCTCCTTCCATGTATGTGGTAAAGATCCTTGTTGCCAAGACGTATTATAGACATGAAGGAGAGCTTGGAGTGACCGCCCGTCAATGTTTCGTAGGGCGGCATAGGTGATTTTATCGGGCCCGGGGGACGAGGCGGCGTTCACAAGCTTCAACGCTGCCTTTAGCTCGATTAGTGTGAAGTCGCGGTCCATAACTTCCGGGGGACGGGGCCAGTCGTGGTGAAGTTCAGCCGTCAAACTGTGGACAAAACTGCGGTGTAGGGGCGTGGTCGAGGCAGCCGCCGGAGTCGTTAGTACCACACAGAAGTCCGTCGCAAGCGTGTTTTCGTCTACACGCTGAACGATAGCCAAGGCCGCGAGAGGATTCTTTTGAGGGGGCGCCTCCTTCAGAGATCGGATTGTCCGCCAGATCTTCGTGGCCGGATCAAACGGTGAAAGGTGGTTGCAAAACTTACGCCAACGCTTCCTGTCCTCGTTTTTAAGTTCTCGTGTTACTTTAGCTTTCATCCGGCGGTATTCCACAATGTCCGTAAGTTGCCCTGTCCGACGAGCCGTTCTTTCTGCTCGGCGACGTAATGCTCTAAGGTGATTAATGGCTGGTCGTTTTTAATGAAAACGATGGGTAATACTCGTAGACATGGTTATAGTCCCACAACACCGTAATCCAGATTGACAGTCCCGCAGTATCCCATTATGGTGCAGAAACCCACAATATTAGTGAAAAGCATGTGCAATATGCGTACACATGGGAATTGTCCCAAAATACACAAAAAAAGTCATGTAGCCCACACATAGTCACTTGGATTAAATTGCATGAGAAACGGATTAAATTATTTGAAATGGGGATTAAAAATAATGAAAGGAGGATTAATTCCGATGGCAAAAGGATTAAATGTCATGGCATAAGGATTAAAATGTACGACAAGAGGATTAATAACGCCGGAAAAAGCTGTAGTGTGTAAGTCCAAAATCAATACCTCAATTACGAGCATTATACACTGAATGCTCTTTCAGTCAAACATCACATTAGCTGAAACTTATGGTCAACTCAAACACACCATGGTGCACAGGGATATTCACTCTGTTGTAAAGTGCAGTCCACTAATCGAATTACTGCTTAGCTCAAACAAGAAGTGCTGGATACTGGCTGTTGCAGCTACTAAGTGTTTACTGTAGCATACAGTACAGTACACCTAAGAAATAGGTATTACAATGAATAAGCAAATACTGAAAACTGTTTAGTTGTACTGTGGTACAAAGCTTTACTATTAATGCTTGGCTCCACACTCTGGCAATACCTTCTTCTGAAGGTGATGAAGCGGTTTCACCTGTCTGCGAGGCACGGTGCCACATTCATGTCATTCCAGAGCATATGACTGCAGTGTCCACAGCCTGTGAAATTAGGATTTAAAAAATTGTGAAAATGAGATTTGAAAACACAGTCTCTACATGCATATACGTGCAGTGAAATTCCTCCAAGTCAAAATGAATTGAGTAGAAGCTGTTTTGGTTAATCACATTGTCATGAACAATGTAGCATAACTCTACCATAAAGTCCACTACATAGATCAAGGACATCTGTTGGACCACTACAGCTCTGAGCCCGAACATATAATCTCACTGGTGAAAGTGATCATGAAGCGGTTCCTGCTGTTGAGGCTGCACGAACTGTCTCGCAAGATAACAGAGAAATAAAAGGAGGCCTACATCATGAGTAAGCTGACAAAACAAGTGCTCTTCATGAACCGGTGAGGCGGAGGTCACGCCAAGTCCAATAAACGAGTTCAACCAGTCCATTCATGTTCTAACCATGTTCGTTACATGTGCGAATTCTCATTTAATATTTAGGCACCAAGCGTCCTACGTTTACTCAGAATTTATGCTACAACTACGACAGCACCTATCACCTTTAAAGCGACAGTCCGGAGGTCTAGTGATTTTCGAATAACGACTGTATTAGATTCCAGACAGGACGTGTATGCTACATGTGAAACGAGAAAGCTTAATTCTTCCTCGTTGTTGAGAAAATGAATTTAACTGTATGCGAATTCCATATCCGGTTTCGGTCTCCCCTGACCACGCCCGACACTAGTGACGTCACGAGTGTCGAGACAAAGCAGCGTCTGCTGCGGCGACGCGAGACGTAATGAAATCGAAAGTGTTTTCAGCATGAGCGCTACGGACGAAGAAGAGCTGCTTTCTGACAGCGACGACGACCTTTACTATGACAACTACGTCGAAGACGACTGTCCGTTTACCACAGACCCTTTACCAGTTACGCATGTACGCACGGAAGAATGCACGGATACGGACGATGAGGCTCCTTCGTCGCCGGAGATTCCCATTCAAGCAGCAGATTTGTTTAGGTGACAGCTCGTTGTCTGCACGCGAGTTTTGTGTCTGTTTACACGGCATATGTTGTTGAGCCAGCTTTCTGTATATCTTGTTTAGGTGTTGGTGCTTGGGCTGCAATCCGGAACGCCCAGATGAATTTCTGTGCTGCCGAAGCGTCGTGCTCATTTCCCAAATCTGTGACGAAAACAACATCGATTGCATTGCTCAGCATCATATGTTTCCACTGTTGTGCCTTAACCGCGAAATTCTCTCAGTTTTCGTACGGCACATGAGGCACTACATCCCCACCCAACTGGAGCAACACAGAGACGAGAACAGGTACTGTAATAACCATATATGTTTATACTTACTGAACCGTGTTAGTTTACATAACCACGAAAGTCTGAGGAGTACATGTAAAATTTCTAGAATACCCAACTAAGTTTCCGGACGGCACGAAGAAACTTATATTCCTTTTTCTTTTTCTGCAGCACACTCCGGTTTGCAGCATATACCTTGTTTGTATGTTGGGTGTGGGGCCGCCTTGGCCGTGGACATCGCAGGCAAATACCCGGCTGCTGCGTATTAGCTATTCGCAGTGCATTTCCATCAGCAGTGTATCACGGGTATCAAGGTGGGAGAGATGCAACAAACAGTTCCGATGAGCAATCTATTGAAGTTGCTATGATTTGTATTGACCACCCAATGAATTTTTTCAGAGATTGCTCACTGTATGATTGGAGAACGATTTTGCTGTGCAGCCTTCCTTGAAACCTGGCTGTACTCTTGTACAAGCTACACAGAAACCAACCGTGAAAAACAAATAATTTTTATTTACATTTATTTGCGTTGATAAAAAACACACATGTGATATATGGTGCAGAGATTACAGGACTTTTGGATGTTTAGCAGAAGTTACAGGTCCATCCAAGGACCCATGTTGAAAAATGCGACAGGATTGTTTTATCATTGCATGTCTAGCACATTGTCCTAGACATCCTAAATCATAAGAGAAGTACGTGTGTTTACAGTACCCAGTTTTGAACCACTTATGGAATTTAGAAGCTTTCTTGTTATTATCTGCTTTGTATAATCATGTTCTTTCTCATTGCAGGATAATGCGTCGTAAGACTCATCAGCATGTAGTGTGCAGTATGTAAGGCTGGTGTGTATTGTGCACTCTGTTCATTTGATTGCAGATTTTATATTTTTGTGCATTTGCAGCAAGTGCTGTGGAATAATTTATTTGTGAAAACACTTTACTTTCATATAATTATATTTTAATTGTGCAAATAAATGGAGAGGGCAATTATTATTCAGCATATTTGTGTCATTTAATTTCTCCACATTTGAACATTGTTTTAATGACCTTTATGATAGCGTACAATGCAAGATATACTTTTTTTCCCCATATGACACAATAGAGACACAAACCGATATTTAAAATGATGTTCAGCAAACAAAAAGTTAAAAGGAAAAACAGTTCTGCATGAATACACACCCATGTTGTGTATTCGAATTCTAACACGTAAGCTAAACAATGAAAGACAAGCCACATTTTCCAGGCTTATTTGAATCTGAATTTCGGTGTCGTCAGCACTGGAAGGCACCACTACGTTTGCAGACTTGATGGCAAGACCTCACCATATCTCAGAACTATTGAACAACCAGGGTTACAACTTGGACTGGTTGGTACAGTGCTGAACAAGAGTTTACGGAACGTGCTATGGTTTTTTCCTCCCTCAAAGTGATACGCCAGCAGGGAACAGGACAGTACGGACTTACAGACATATGCCTAGGTAACTCGGTTACCTGCCACCATTCGCTGCAAAGCGTGTCACTCAGAGGAAGGAGTGCTTCACAGCATGTTCCGTGAACTTTTTTGTCGAGCACTGTACAAGAGAATAAACATGAATAGAGACCTAAATAAATGCTTGGTTGAATTCGGTGCTCTGTACATGTTGTGTAAGTCCTTTTATGAAGCCTGCCACCACGGGAGGTGTAGTGAATTATGTACGAGCAACAACTTTACTAATAATTTGCTCCACATAAATTTAACAATCATTACATAGATCTCACAAAGTAACATATAAAGGACACACTCTGCAAGAAAGCAAATGCTGTCATTTTCAGGCTTCATGCTCATTGTATCATCACATGATCATGTAAAAAGTATGCTCTACCTGAAGCAGAGTCACTCACCCCTGATTATAGAGTAGTCCTGTGGCCATACACAGCTAGGTTCTCGCAATGTCTTAAAATTGACTATGAGGTAACCTGTTTCTTGTTAGGCTGTCTCTCTCGCTTTTCTTTTTTTTATGTCACTTTTATTTCTTTCAGTACAGGTTCCCCGTGATGCAGAGACCTTGAATAACTTTGAATGTCATCTTTAGAGCCCAGATTATTAGGCATGAAAAACCTTTTTTTTTTTTGGGTGGCTATAAATTTAAAGGTGCTAAGAATCCTGATTTTAAATCCTAAATGTCCTAAATCCTAAAAATCCTAAAAATGTCACTACGGGCAGGTCATTATTTTTTCATCTGTAGCACTGAATACGCAAAGAGAAAGTGAAGAAGTCGCTTCTATCCCCGGGGGCATCACCATAACTGGGAGTTGTTAGTGTTTTAGTGTTGGGGGGGGGGGTCTGGATAAATCACTGTTCTAGGTTGCGACAAAGCCGTTACGAGAGGTGCCTATATTTTTAATAATGACCCATGAGACGCTACAGTGCTGGAACGGAGAAATAACAAAGCTGTATCGAGTAATCAATTTTCAATTCACAGCTTACATGTCAATACTTTTTGGATACTTGCTTCATTTAAACAATCAAGGATTTCAAAAGGACGTCCGATGTGACCCATGTCAATTTCGCCTGGACAATGGAGTTTTACTACCGCTTTAGGGTCATCATAGGTATTTTTCAATGTTTACTTTGAGCTTTAGGCATCTTTCACAAAATAGGCACTAATGCCACAATAGGCACTTATAGGCACTATTAAATCAATACAGGATGTTCCTCAGCACCCATCTGGTGCTCCTATATCAAAAAGGCAGTATTAGAACCACACGAAAAAAATAGGCATTTGCCGAGGAATCTGGGCTCTAATCATCAACAACATGCGAAAGCTCTGTAAGATTAAAATTATAGTACAAAGTGAGACAGCAAAACAAATACCATAGTGCAGCATACGTTGGTGTTGTAAGACAAGTAAAGCAATTTCATTGTTGTGATGTATTTGCAATCACACTTGATGCAAGGTGGTTAGGCAAAGCATTTAAAACATATTGCATGGGGAAGAATTTTTACTGGAATGCTGGGCTTGCAATTACTAGGCATTACATATCATCCTCTATTTGTAGTAATTGAACATACTATTTTGCAGGAAAATGCCAATGCCACAGTGACCAAAGCTATAGTGCTGCTGCTACTGCCGCTAATTTTATGTGTTCACCTCCTGAGCTCTGTTAATGTGCTAAACTGAACTTGTGTTTGCAATAGGTGGGATCAGTTGACTTATCCCATTTTCACTTTATTTATTGCAATGAAATCTGCATACCAGTATGTACCTACCAAGAAAAATTTAGGACCGCATTGCAATTTATTGCCCTGCTACAGGACGGTAAGAAACAAGAAATCCATGTGTGTAATGGGACACATAATCACAGCAGGCCCTTTTTTTACGCACTCGTGCAAATGGAGTAGCCTACAAGAACTTATGCTGGCCATCTAGGTCATTATTTTCAAAATTGTGCTCACTTAGCAGCACAATAAGTTCAATCCCTGCTATCCCGCCACACAAGGGTGATTTCACCCTACCTAGCTGACATCACCATCAAGGTCAGAGTGAAAAAGGAGATAGGTCATGCCTGTGGATTTTGCTCGATCTCTGCAAAGTCACACACCCGAAATGACGCTATCAGTACATGCATGTAGAGCATACATCTTACATACATGTTACACCTTTTGTTTTTTTTTATTATTCCAGGAAAACCAGCTGCAATTACTTGAACAAACGTTCACTTGGTTTCCTCGGTTTGGGATTTTATTACTTAGCCCCATGCTGCACATAGAGGTTCAGTTATCAACATACATAAGTTTTGTGTTGGGAAGCAGACCAACATAAGCAATGTAGTATGCGCCTTTCAATTGGCTAGCGGAAGCAGGTTTGTGGCTTGACCAAGAGAAATGATTTTGGGACATGGTTTTGCCATTTCCTCTCAAGATCAAGTGCAAGCTTATTAACATTGGAACATCATTTTGACGTTGCCTCCCATGAGAGGTATTCAATGATTCCTATTTGTTTTGAGGTTCTACTGATGTATATCTACATGTATATAGTGATCACGGACACATAAAGGGTTATAGGAATGGTTATTTCTTAATTCCTTGAGAAGCATCATCTGCACTAGTATTGGCATGCCATTATGTCAACGATCTTGTCTTCTTGCAGAAATGTTGCAAGAACTTTGCAACATCACATTACAGACGTGATTACATAACACAAATTTCAAACTTCTGCATGATTTCTGTTCAAATGTCTGGTTCCAGTTTCCGACCTGTCACAACTGAGCGTGTTCCGCCATTCTATTGTCAATACCTTCTCTGTTTGGTAACATATGGCAGCTTACAGAGAAAGTAATCAGGCAGATTACTTTCAGGGAGAATAGGGCCCATGGTCTCATGGCAGAAAGGTACAGAGATACAAAAAGAACAACATGACACATAGACGTGCTCATAGAAACACACACACAGTTATGCACATATGCGTACTTTGCTGCAGTCATTTCTTGTCCATCATAGTTAGTTGTTAAAATATACAATGCTTCGAGGATGGCACACATCCACACAAAGTCAACTATATACCTCGGCAGAATGTACTCATGAGCATGCTCACACACACAATGTTGCAAATGAGTTGAGCAGTGGAGCTGAGCAGGGAGTAAACAAATGATGAACTGAACGAGAATTGAGTAAGTAAGTAAGTCAGCAAACAAGCAGCTGAGCTGAGATAACTGATCATGAATGAGCAGAAGTCACAAATGATAACGTTGGTCATACCTGGCCTGTGGTCATAACTTGTGATTACTGTTAGTGTGTCACACGGATCCAGAACATATTGCAGATGCTTTTGGTACACAGCAAAAATCATACATTTCCCGTCCTGGCACATGATCATGCTTGGGCGAAGTCTTGAAGCCTGACTGCTGTTCATTTCACTGATTTACCTGACTGCCTACATGCCAACTGTTGATGAGTACAGCTAAACAATTGTCCTCTAAAACCTGCTGTACTGTGACTCCAACACAGCTCTCATCTCTGGCCTGTCCCCATAGCTGCTGCTTCTGGTAGGCAGTGACACCTCTACCAGAGCATCTCTTGCTTTTTTGAAGGATGGGTAGCGAGCGATGCGGTCAAAAACAGCAGACTTCAGGTCACTGACATAGCCTGCCAAATATAAAAATGGTTAGATCAATGAATAAATTATTCCACCCTTTGTACTTCTGAGAGCACCCAAATATAAACTTGCTTTGTAATTTCCTTGCAATTTCCTTGCAAGTTAAAGCAATAACTTCTTCAATATTACCATGACTTTGTGGTGGTCATGCAAGAGACGAGATCAGCAGTGCAAAGACTTTGTAGTGGTGGCCTGTATTGTTTTATGCGCATCATAGACTCAAGACAATGTCGCCACACATAGGTTACAGTAGCTTTCCTGCATTCCCCATGGTCTGTTTGGCGTCACTTACTGTATGTGGCATCCTCCTTCACAGGAACAGCGATCCACCCTTTCCGCACCTTTGATGGCTTCAGCCGGTGCTTCACAGCACCATCTCTGAGAAGGGCAACACGATCTGCATTGGCATTATAGTGGAGTGCTGCCAGAGCAGTCCTATGAGCAAAGAGATAAATGCAGCACTGATGAGTATGATCACAAACATGTGTTACAGTAAGACAAGCTCCCTTTGCAACACATCAGCACATCAGGGCATCATGTGACTGTGATATCATGATTCTGCTAATTTATAGTTTTGTACACGTATTGTTCCCTCTCTCTGGGATGATGTACATCTAAAGCCACGAGTTTGGGGGAAATTTTGTTTTTACGCTACACTGGTAACGAACAAATGTAAATAAATAAACCAAACTGATCACGTACATGAGTTCCATTAAGTTTCATACCTTGCAACCATCCCTTGATCCGAAAAGCTGTACGATTTAGGCGCAAAGTGGATCAGGACAGCATGGAATGTTTCCAAACCAAATGTCTGCTGCGCTGATGAGAGCTGGGGAATGTCTTTCAGCAGGAGCTTTGCCAACAGAATGTCGTGGAGCTTCTTGTAGGTCTCCGTCCCTAAGCACAATTTTTATTGTGAAAGTAGCTTTTCAAAATTTTCTTTTATGTCTTTGAATCGTAATAATTCCATAATTATAAGCCTTCCTTCGACTCGCACCAATGTGTTACAATTTAGTTATTCTTGTTGAGCTTCTGTATCGTTAATGTACGGATAGATCAGTGAAGGAAAACATAATATTGACAGGTCCCAAAAAATTAATAGAAAAACTGGAAGCTCTTTGTATTTGAGTCTCAGGTGAAATCATGCAAAATATTACCTTCCTCAAGCCATCTTCGTTCGCCCAAATCACCATGGAAGCAGGCAGGGTGCAGGCTATTTGGGTGGGTGTGTACATTGATGACGTGCCGCATGATCGTCGTCCACTTAGCAAGCAAAAGATCGCCACTGTCACTGGTGCGCGCACACCAATATAGGTGGCGGATTATGCTTTCGCACCACAGTCGAAGAACTTGGTGCTTCTTAGATTGTGATGCTGCAGCGATCTTTTTCTTGATGCCTGCATAGCAACAGCAATGATGATAATGTAATATCGAATATCAGTTCCATACACAGTGTTCTCAGCATCTAACCTTTTGCAACGTGCCACACATCAAAACGATGGCTGGTACTCGGGTGCTTGTCCCTCAGAAAGGTTTTCACCTGTGAGTGTCTGTCAGTGACCAGTGTGCTGACGACCAACCCTTTAGCTGTCAAGTAGTCAAGGCAAAGCTCGAGCCCCCTCTGTTCCATGCAGTAGCTAGAAGACACGGTTGTTGCCTGCAAATGGACTTCACAAGTTTATGTTACTGGCTACGAAATCCACAAAGAAGAAACTTCTATAGGAAACGTGCCTTAACAACTTCGAACTGTACAATCCTGTTGATTGTGGTCTCCATTATCGTATATGTGCCGTGCAGTGCGGTGTGCCCAGGAGAATCACAACGTGCATCTCCAGCAAGGTGCAGAGGCCTGTCCCCCAGCTTCTCCAGCACTGCTGCCCGTTCTTTATCCCAGACCTGAAGAAGTTTATGGGTGACAACACGCAGTATATAATAGATTATTTCTCTCAATGTGTATTCGCAGAAACACAGCATCACTACGTCCCCACAAGAGTAGAGCCCTGCACCATCCGCGGATGGAAGCAGATTTTGATGAAAATTTATCACTTTCTGCGGTGTGCGGGTCAGATGCGGATGCACGAGATCGGATGCGGATATACCGCATGCTGTAAGTTTTCCACTAGCAATTTATTTGTATTGCGCGCCGACAGCGAGCACCGGCGAGGTAGTGTTCCACACGATCTAGAAGTCTCTCCATATCGCGTTTGTTGAAAGGTTTACCTTTGGTTGTCATCGTGAGTGTTTCCGTGACACCATGGAGGCATCCGAAATTATACCAACATTCTTCCGGCGGTTTTTACGTGTGCTTCGAAACTTGTGGATTTTGCGGATCGGATGTGGATGTAAACGGTTGTGTACGCAGTGGATGCGGATCGGATAACATGTGCGCGGATGCGGGTCAGATGCGGATGCAAAAAATGTCATCCACGCAGGGCTCTACACTAGAGTGTGGATTTCCTTGAGATATGTAGCAGATATGTCTTTTCTTGAAGAGGTCGTATGCAAAATGGGCAAAAGAATAATTTTCATTGACCTGTGACTGATCAGGAGAATTCTGTGATATGCCAGCTAGCTCCCTGAACAAGCTCACAGACACCATCACATGTTCAATGACTTTTTCAGCCCAGACATGTGCTGTGTACCGTTATCGAAGGACATGCAGTAATCCTAGCACAAAGCACACATAATTTTCCAGCATAAACTCACATCTTGTATTGCCGGAAATAAATAGCACTTCTGGTAGAGGAAGTACTGACTCCGGTGTATATGAGCAAGGCCCATGATGTCGAACAGGCGCAGTGACTTGGTGATGCTGCTACCAGAGAAAAGGATTGCCGAGCACATTGCGATATTGCCCACAGGTTTCTCATGAACAAGTGGCTGGCTGTTCCACTGGTTCTTGTGGCCATTCTCGCAAGTGATTGTGGCTCTTGCAAGCGTTCCCATTGTTGTGAGCTGCACGTTTGTGAGTGATGATGAGCACACGGTGCACACCTTTAGGAGTTCCATGAGGCTGGAGCGTGCCACGATGAACATGTCGGGCACTGTTGACGGCTGTGCTACGGACCTGAGAGTAACATTTAATGTTAATATCAGGAAAAACTTCAAAAGTGATAGGCCTATGCATACAACCCCACATTGTAAACAAAACAAGGCTCCAGGAAATGTATCACACCATGCTTCCCTGCCCTGGCTAGTTTATTACAGCATATCTGCTGCATTTCTATTGATAACAGCAAGTGGGGAGTCAGGTGGCAAATCCCATTGCTGTAAAGGAATGTAAGTACTAACTGCTTTCTTGCAGCAGATAATGAAGCACACAGTGAAGGTAAAGAGCATCCTCCCACAATGTATAGTAATACTTACCCATCACCATCCAACTCATCAACAAGATGGCGCGTATGAACCACATCTATTGGCCTGTTAGGGAAGCAATAAACCAAGGGTTGGTGGCAGAAGGTTAGGGAATGTACAGGGGAGTAAAAAAATGTGCACTCACTCTCCATCACTGTCATAGCCTAGCTCTGAGCTCAGTTGATATGATGGGTCATCACACAAAGCCTCTGACCTATATCAGATGGAAGTGAGACATCAGTATGGCCTCATGTACTGATGTATAAAATTAACCACATTTATGTTTTACCAGTGGATTGCCGCTCTATAGCCTTTGTTAGTTTTGTGACACAAAAGTCATCATGATGAACATATGTATTCAGTATGACAAGCCCAACAACGTCAGGCTTTATGAGTGCAATGGAAACAGTACTGACAAAATTTGCATAACTGCACCGTTAATTACCTGGGCTCCCCCTCAAAACTGACAATATCAGCCGTGTCATCATGCCCTGGTGATGAAAATGTCAATGAGAAAGGTGGAGGCTCCGCAGCAGGTGTTGATGATCTAGGGGGAGCTTGGACACTATCTGATGGCTCAGGGACTTCCACTATGACCAAACGAGGCGGATTCTCTATAGGCTCTGTCTGAGTGGCTGCATCTTGTGCAGGTGGTCTCCGTTGTTTGATTGTGGGGCTTTCCTCAAAGTGACTCTCATCCGTCTGGGTTGCTGCGTCTTTCATTGCATGCCGAGGCCCTATGATTTGGGGACGGAATTGCAGTGAGCCATTTGTAAAGCGAGTGACTAGTTCGACAGTGTGCAAAATACTTTTTCCAGAACTATAATTACTTGGCATATTCCGCTTATACACAAACACCCAGCTATAGTTACATTTTGGGGTTTGGGGTAGAAATTGTTAAACATGCAAGGGTGAAATGAACACTATACGTTTGACGGCCAGAATGCAAAATGTATTGTAGTCGGTCCAAGATGTTCAATGGGTCTTTGGAAAGTTGCAAACCTAATGATGCAGTATCAACAGAAATTGAGCAACCTCTGTCACTACCTGAGGATGCGGAGTAATGCACACCAGACTCTGGGGAAGCAGGTGGAGAGGGTTGCGGTACACCTTGGAAAAAGAGAGAAACAAAACACATCAGTGCACGCTGGCTTTGTCTCTTCTGTATATTTTTCCTTTATGTTCCGTCAACTGAACTAATTAAACACAGCACAGATTTCCACGTACGGCTTATGCAGTTCACCTGCGATCTTGACTACGCCACGGGAAAACTTATGAGTGTCACTTCGGCAGTGAGCGCGTAATTTGAGGAAATGTGCCGATAACAAATATTGCGGCTCAATACGTATTTTCATATTTTTACAAAGCAGAAAATTGACCTTCACCGTACTCACTTGTCTCTTCAAAAGGAAGTGACACTGCACCGCGGCCTTGCTCCTGCGCATCAATAAAAGAAGTGGAGCAAACAATATATGAACAAAGTTACATGATCAGGAAAGTTAGGGACTTACGTTGTCGTAGCTCGAAGTTGATGGTGCGTTGATATCAACGGGGAGATCACTGAAAACTGAAGGTACGGCGTCAGATCTCAAAGTGTGGCTCCGTCTTTTTCCTGGACGAGATATGCCGAGCTCCCTCTGAAGTCTGTCAGACTCTTCGAAGCAATCCGCGGTAAAGTGTTCGGAACAGAGGGTACTTGATTTGTAGAACTGCCATCCCGGGCGACGAACCTTCGCGATCCATAGTTGTCTTAGACGCTCGCACTTTGGAAAACCGAAAAACGATACTCCTGTTGTGTTCTCTCTGTTGTTCTTGCAGTGAACAAAACAACACCTGTGTCCTCCCATTGCCACAAATGCGTTCAGCGACGTCGAAGTAGCAAAAAGGTGGCACGTTGAAATACTGAAAGTAGGAAATGCCACTGGCGACTGCTAGACAGGCGACAGCTAGACGCGCGACAGGCGTCCGAGACAAGGCGGAGCAGACACCGGAACTCGACACCGGTGACGTCATCAGTGATCAGAGTGCGGCTTTCAATCGGGGGTAGTGTCCAAAGTTCAAAATTCAATAAAAAATTCCCGGAGCCGAATCCAAAGGAAAGCTTTCGCATAGTGGCTCCTGGGAACATAAGAAATCTTATAACAACGCCCACAAACTTTGCATGATAGCCTCCAGACAGTCCCTTTAAGGCCTCCCATTTTCCTGTGTCTGTGGGTCATGCTAGCACAACCTGCGGTTGAAACATATATACGAGCATAATGTAAAAACCCCGAGACTAGGGAACACGAAGGGACAGACACAACACGAATTGTCTGTGTGTCTGTCAACAATTTGTCTGTCCCTTCGTCTTCCCTAGTCTCGGGGTTATTACATTATGCATCATCTTCACTAGCTCGCTTGCTTCCTAGCCATTTTTTTCATTGTCATATATACGAGACCTGGCACAAAAGGCTAGCATGACGTTGCAGAGTACAATATTTGAAGAAGCATATTCAGGAGGCACAAAAACGAATACGTACCTGCACCAGCTACCATTTTTGTTTTTGTTTTTTTTGTGGATTGAATTGGTTATCTGGCGCATATGGCACTTCCGGTCGGCTTCGGCTACTACAATATGGCGAAGCCCGCGCTTTGCCGTTGAGGAGGAAAGTCCCTCCGTTCAACTCCTTTGCTCTCTCCCGTTTTCCTCCTCAGGCCTTTGCTTCTAGCCTCTCCTTATGATTTCTATGGGTGAATGAGACAGCCGTGCAGGTCATGATGGATGTCAGTGGGCACCACTGATCTCTGTAGATAAAGGGTATAAAGGGGTTTAAAGGCTGGATGGCGCATGGGAGAGGGGCTCGTGGGGGAGAGGCACGCATTCGGGCCGCCATGGTGGGAGGCCCTAAAGCGCTGTGTGCGCCCATAGAAAACAATGGGAGGCAACAGAGATTGTGAGTATTTATTGCGCTGCAGGCGTTGATCGTTGTTTGTCGTCACACAATTTTGTAAGGTGCCAGTATACTGATGTATCCAAACAGTGTTTCACGGTAGTAGCTCATAAGCACCAAATGCTCGTAACCTCCAAACGCTCAAAACCTCCAAACGCTCATATGCACCGAAAAAAAGTTGGTGGTTTTGAGCGTTTGGTGGAAATGAGCAGGAGGGGAGAAGCTGCTCATAAGCACCAAACGTCCAGAACATCCGATGCTCATATGCACCGAAAGGCGTGAGACCACAAAGGCCGGGTCTTCCTCTCCCGCATTTGGAACAAGGTCATAGGGTGAGAACGGTGGAATGAATGGCGACTACCAAGGCCGCTTAATGTGTCAGTTTGAAGTTTATGTAACAGCTTGGTCCTGCTTGTATGTAGTCAGAACGAATTTTTATGGAAGTTTATTTTTATCTATCGTGAGTCAATGGGTGTTTGAACGCCGTAGTGTCCGCCCATTTGGTCGAACGCCGTTTGGTCAAATGACGTTTGATCGAGAGCCGGTTGATCGACGGATCGGAGTTCAAAACTGCATGCACTGTGTCATCCGCATCTCTTTTTTTGTGACTTTTGACTCGAGCATACGGAGCTAGCAATCAGGGTACTCTGCTTTTTTTCACTTTTATTATTATTATTTCTTTTTCTTTTCAGCTTTTTTTTTTCAGGGAGACCGCTGGTTACTGGCAGACGTTTGTAATTTACGAACCAGTCGGACACATGTTGAAGAAAGTTGCCCCAGGTTGGGAGCAGCCGATAGTCTGTGTTTCTTCTGAGCACCCTTCTCATTGCTGGTGACATATTTAAAGGGAACTGTCTGAAACGGGATAGCCATATGTGCGCGAAAGCCACCCGAAGTCTGTGGATGCTAAGAAGGAAATTTCGCCATGGCACAACGAAAGATATTAAATTAACAGCATATAAAACCTTAGTTCAACCTCGTTTAGTGTATGCATCTGCAATCTGGGTCACAACACATGCACGCTATCCGAAAAAATAGAGAAAGTACAAAGATCTGCTGCCCTGCTAATCTTGTCTAGGTTTCGAAGGACTTCTTCGGTTACATGTATGTTGCAAGAACTAAATTTAGATTCACGTGCACATATGCGAAAAGTAAATAAACTAAAACTGTTCTTTCTCCTATACAATGGTCAGTTGATTGTCAGAAACAATAATACATTGTTAAAATTTATCCACATTCAAGAGGAATAAATAATCGAAAAATGTCATTAATTTATTTTTTATTTATTTGCCAAGAATGTTTAATACTTGGAATCAATTATTATTTGACAAAGTGGGTTAGCATGAGGAATGTGTTTACGAGCAAACGGGTTACACGCAGTTAAATGTTGCTTAGGATAACGGCATTTAGAACTCCGGCGTTCAACACTCGAAGTGAACCAATAAAAAATCGATCAAACGATCGCTGCCGTTTAGATCTTCGATGAAATGTCTTTCGACCAAATCATATGCCGGCACAGTTCCTATAGAAGTCGACCAGGATGCACATTCCCCCAGGCCGTCAGTCGTGACGTTGCCCACCTCTGTAAGGCCAACAACGGCGAGACCTTTCATCGTCATCACAATGAATTAAATTCGCCTACCTGAGGTAGAGTGTGGTTGACAAAACGTCTAAGAGAAAATGTGTCCGATGAACAGATATCAACATGGAACGCCGTCTACTCCATAGCGAGTAAACACAACGAGTAAACATAAACGAGTAAACACAAGGGAAAACGAGTAGTAAAAATAAACTGAAGAAATAACATTAAACTGAATATATGTTAGAGGTTCAACGATAACACCCAGTGAGCTTGAACTAGCGGTGCAGGAAGGAGGATTGACGCTGCACAGCGTCGCAGTCAGGCACTGGCGTCATCGAATGGTTCTGTAGCATTCGCTACAGTTCCACAGTATAAAGTCTGCGTCGTGAAGCGTACATTAGAAGTATTTTGGCATGCGCTACAACGTGTCTGTTTTGGCACAGAGGTGGGCACCCTCACGAGGGCGTGGGAAGATGAGGGTTTCCTCACCCTCACCTCACCCTCACCTCACGATATTTGAGGTGAGGTGAGGTGAGGAAAATTTCGAAAAACATTTTTGAGGTGAGGTGAGGTGAGGAAAAATTTTCTCCCAGAAAATTGAGGTGAGGGCGAGGCTAGTGAGGACAAACGCCCACCTCTGTATTTTGCATGTTCTTGCCTGTTTAGGTATTTTTTGGGTCGAAATATCTGTCTATTTTCATGGTTTTGGCACGTAAATTTCAGAGTTCTACTTATAAGAGGAAATTATGTTGTTCTTGAATGCCTAAAACGGTGGGCAAACAGAAATGAGTTGAGAACCAATCATCCAAAGAACCAAGCCAGTCATCTTCCAGACCGAAGGTAGAATAACTATAGGAGCGAGAATGTGTAGAGCATGTTGGATGGAGTTTCGGAAAAAAATAGTCCCGGAAAAGTTCGTCCCGGAAAAATTGGTCCCTGGTTGCGTGGCGGAAGAAATGGTCCCGTGCGGTTCCGTGCGGCCAAAAATACAGGAGCGTCGTTGTGGACATCTGATAAACCGAATCATAGCCAATCAAGTGCTATCATTCGCACTCCTCATTTGTTCGAAATTGGAAGACATGCTTTTTTAAATGAACATTAATCTTAATGAACAATAAATGCTGCACGCCATTTAATGAGGAACATAAAGGCGGTTCCATTTGCTGCACCGCTTGTATTGTACAAATTGCGTGTGCTTTTTCTGTTCCTCTCTTTATTTCGCGGAGTACAGACAACGCGACAAGATCATGAAGCAATTCTGCAATGTCTGCTACCTTCTCCTAAGTGAAAAAATAAATAAATAAATAAAAAGGAACAGTCGTCTTTCTGCAGAACGAAAATTCAAATCTCAGTTCTTTCTTATTCTCACTGATCAGGCCATATCTTCTGTTTTGTCCACCAACTCGTGGAGTGGTAAAAGTTGTTTGGATTTCTGTAAAACGCTAACAACTTGGGGCAGTGTCAATGGGAACTTGAACTGGAGAATCGCAGCAAAAATTTTAAAGTAAAAATGATAGACATCGATGCCAGCGAACTTATAATGGAATATCCTTTTGTGTCATTGAGAAAAAGAGAGGACGCCAAACAAGGAGACGCCAAACAATTTTTAACGTACACATACGAAGAAGGCCTCCAGGTAGGGTTGCCACCTTTCGGAGTGCAAAATACCGGCTGAGAGAGAGGAGGTGGAATAAAGGGAAAGGAGGAAATGTTCGCGGGAAAGGGAAAGTGGGTGAGGGGTGGAGAGTATACAGAGAGAGAGAAAGAAAGAACGAGCGTACTCGCTCAAGACAACAATGATAATAATAATGAATAACTAAGAAAACGACTGGTGACTACGGAGTTGGGTCTGTTCTCCAGATTTATTCAAGCTGTAGCGGAATGTTGAAAGGAAAACCCCGTAAAAACCCCTATGAAAGGTGTTGAGCCACAAATACCGGCAAAAGGCTGCCGGTATCACCTTCGTACCGGCAACCGGCAGAGCGAGCAAATAACCGGCCCTGCCGGTATAATACCGGCCTGGTGGCAACCCTACCTCCAGGAGATATATCTGAATCCTTGCATTTGCGTCAGCATTCTATTTTCTGACCACACAAGTTACTGTCGCTGATGCTGAAAGAAGTCTCAGCACAATGAAACTGACCGATCAAGAATATCCTGCGCTCATTAACCATAAGAGATGTCAGGCTTTCTGAGTTCGTAGTCAACCGAAAACATGATTATCATATCTCTGGACTATGACGCATTGATTAACCAACTTGCGAAGAACAAGGCTCGAAAGAGGGGTTTTGCGCAAATGTTCACTGCAGGCCTATGTATGCATAATATAAACCCTATATAAATATCGTATTCCAGCTTCTGCACTGTAAGTGAACCCGGACATATGTTCGGAGGGGACCACGCTCTTTGTTGCTACAGCGCTGGGAGCCGAGTGCCTTTCGATCTAGAATCAAGTCTTTTGTCCTAGGCTGCCTCTATGTCTATGAAAATAAAGCTCAAATTGAAATCCATAGACGAGAAGGCGCTATTCGTTCTGGCTACATACAAGCAGGACCAAGCTGTTACATAAACTTCAAACTGACACATTAAGCGGCCTTGGTAATCGCCATTCATTCCACCTTTCTCACCCTATGACCTTGTTCCAAATGCGGGAGAGGAAGACCTTGCCTTTGTGGTCGCCCGCCTTTCGGTGCATATGAGCATTCGGATGTTCTGGACGTTTGGTGCTTATGAGCAGGTTCTCCCCTCCTGCTCATTTCCACCAAACGCTCAAAACCACCAACTGTTTTCGGTGCATATGAGCGTTTGGAGGTTTTGAGCGTTTGGAGGTTATGAGCATTTGGTGCATATGAGGCACAACCGTGTTTCACAGGTGCCCTGCCGTTCGATTCTTAATTACGTTATGTTTTGCATTCCGAAACTAAACCGTCACTGCAGTGCAGCGCTGGGGATTGTACTACAGCACGTTTCCCAGCCAATATTTCAATAAGAAACGATAAACAAAATACAGAAGCCGACACTGAAGATTTTTGTTTAAATTTAATTTGTACAAGCTTTCGCGTGGAGGTCCACGCTTCCTCAGGTACGCTTCACGCTTCCTCAGGTACCTGAGGAAGCGTGGACCTCCACGCGAAAGCTTGTACAAATTAAATTTAAACAAAAATCTTCAGTGTCGGCTTCTGTATTTTGTTTATGTGATCTACAGGACTTGACTCCCCTCTTCGTATACGCATCCAATAAGAAACGATGTGAGATTAACAACAACCATGTATATAATCTCCCGTGCTGCGTTCTGGACAAAAATTGTTCCACAAAGAACGGTCCCTGAAAGGATAGGTAGCAGATCATATCCTCCAAACGCCCATTTCCACCGACGTCCCAATAGACGATTTCAGAAATTGCATGGATGGCCCACCAGAGAGCGCCGTGTTGCGAAAGCCCCGCTGCACCTTGGGATTTAGTTTTCATGAGTCGGAGAAAAGAAGAAGAGCGCAAACGGTTTCGGTTTTCTCTCTCCTTCACCTCCCGCACCTTCGAGCAACAGGCAGACGAGAACGAATGTAAACCATTTCCCACGACGCATTGCGCGCTGCGCGTGACTTGGGCGACGGAGGGCCCCCGTGCGGAGCACAAGGGCAATATCTGAAATCGCCTATTCAACCAAAAGCTCATTTCCTCCAAAAAAATATTCGGAGGTTCTGGGCTTTCGGTTGATCTGGGCATGCGGGTGGCAGTGACCCATATCCCCCAAGTGATCTTTTCATCCAAGCGCCCAGAACCACCGAAAGCGGGACACTTCAAAGGACTCGCGCCCACCGTTTAACAGGGAGAGGAGGAAGGGTGAGCGGTTCCCAAGTATGCGGGAATCCGATGTACATCTCGAGGCAGAGTTAACTGGAACGCCACTTCGACTGGCGGAGCTAAACTCGGGGAGAGAGCAACCCTAGCGGCTCTTACGAGAAATAAAAGCAAATAGTGTTCGACTGTCCCACTATGGTTGTGTTGCTGTGGAGGTGTAAGCCTTGCCATGAGTATTGACTCGGCATTGCCCTTAGCTGCGGTTATCGTCGCGATGTTTGTTTGTGTTTGCGGCGATTATGTGAAGGTGTATGCCGGCTGATATCGCACGGATACGATGCCTTTATCTCATTGATACACGCGAAAGTGGTCGCGTTCGCTCAGTGGGGTATTTTCAGATTTGTGATAAAACAAATGAGGATGCACGGGGTCTAGTGGAAAATTTTTTGGAGTTGCTGTCCACCTTTGCGCGTATCAGTGAGATAACAGCATCGTATCCGTGTGACATCGGCCAGCATACACCTTTACATAATCGTCTCAAACCCAAACAAACATCGCGATGATAACCACCGGTGAGAGTAATGCCGAGTCAACAACTCATGCCAAGGCGGACACCCTCGCAGCATCATGGCGAGTGGTGATCATTTGGTGGCAACTTTTCTTTTCTTTTTCTTCTTCTTTTTTTTTTTTTTTTGCCAGATCCCAAGCAGTCAAGCAATCTTGCATGTTCGCGTGGCACTTTCCGTGCGCCCGGAATTTCCCAGCTATTACTTTTTTCATCCGGTCTCGAAACGATCGAGCAGCGGGTTGCCCAACTATATCCGGTGTCGTCAAATCCGCACTGCAGCGGTGGCGAGTGCTCTCATTGGACCGCACGTCGAAGTTCACGTGATTTAGCAGACGACGGAACCCGAAGACAGGCGACCGCGATGGCCCTAGCGTGATCCAAGTGTACGAACTCTGCCCTGATTCAAAAGGGATGAGACGAGCCTGATCCTGATCCTAAAACCGCCAGATCCCTGGCACTCATGTTCGGGTGGCAACTGTCAAATGATCCAGCTCCGGAGCCGACCTAGCAATTTCCGAGCGCCAGGCAGTGTTGTAATTAAATGACCACCACAATTCACCATAAGTAGGACAGTGGAAACATTATTTCCCTTTATTTCTCCTAAGCGCTGCTAGGGTGATTCTCTTCCCGATTCAGCGGTCGAAGTGGCGTTCCAGTTAACTCTGCTTCGAGCTGTACTTCCTTCAACTAGCCAGAGAGGGTCACGTGGATTCCTGACTGCTGCTCATCCGGTGCTCGAAATGTTCTGTAGCATGAGGTATGCGGTTCGTTGATTTGCACAGCTTCCTTTGTTCCCCTGCTTACTAATAATTATCCTTAGAGATGTAACATATATGACTAATATAAATATGAGAGCTGATACACGAGATCTACATTAAAGAAGCTTGATCGTAGTTGGATAGAAACGACACGACACTCGGTGTGTACAAATGAGATCGCGTTCAAGAAGTGATCTGAACGGAGAGAATCCCGAAAATGAATTTTATTGGTATGCACGTTGCTGACGGGAGAAGCACTATCTTCGGAAGGTCATGGAAGTTCGCGTCATGATTCACGGAAAAAGAGCATGGTGGGAGTGGTATGTTCTGTGACTGGAACGTTTAGCGGGACGGCGGAAAACAAACAAACCTCAAGCGCCTTCAGAGGAGATCGACAGTTCAGACGCTATGTTGGTTTCATGCATTCATACTGTTTGCAAGCTTTTTCTAGGGGTTGTTTCAGCCGGTTAATAGCGTGTTTTCTGAACGTCTGAACTGTATTAAAAGAACGCGTAAAAGAAAAGTAAAGGAGGAGGTCCTTTTTGTAACCTTCTTCGAGACCTGTGAAGTGGGCGCTTTGTTACTATATTTGCTTTCCACTCTGATGACCTACACAGTGCTTGGAGCTCTGTCACTCACATGGAAAATATCTCTCTGTTCGGATCGGATCATTTCTTGTACGCGATCGACATCAATAATACCTTTCCTTTGCAAACTTCACTTCTGACTCAGTTGCAGGATTGGATTCCCGCACACCCAAAAACCGCTCAGCCTTCCTCCTCTCCCTGACAAACAGAGGAATCGTGTCCTTTCAAGTATCCCGCTTTCGGTGGTTCTGGGCGCTCGGATGAAAAGAGCTTTTGGGGGATATGGGTCACTGCCACCCGCGTGCCCAGGTCAACCGAAAGCCCAGAACCTCCGAACATTTTTTTGGATGAAATGAGCTTTTGGTTGGTTTGGGACGTCGGTAGAAATGAGCATTTGGAGGATATGAGGCCTAACCGAAAGGATATACCCGCATGGTAGAAAGAAATCGCCCGTAGAATCACAGCCGTTGTTTTAGACAGGCGTATGCGTTTAGTGTGATTTATATCAAGCAAGAAAGGGTCTTTTAGTGAACGACAGTGGTGTCTTTGACGTAATGCCTCGCAAATATGAACACACCGAAGCATCCCAATCAATTACTTCACGCAATTAGATCACGCTTAGGCCAGTTAATCTAGGTATTGATGTAAACTTAATCAAGTTACTAAGTAAGTGGTAACACCTCCTTGAGACACAAGACTTATCTCCTTTTGAAGTACAGCACTTCTGTTTTTGTGTGTTTCTTCCTTCATTTGCTCTGATTATTTGCAGGTGAAATTGAATGTCCTTCTCACGTACTCACATGCTTTTGCTGAATAGAGCTGCAGCGTGAACAAAGCTGCGTAGGGACGGGGGCCTGCCATCCAATTGTTATGTGGAGCACGTTGCAAAAAATGCAGCTGCACATCTGAAACTCTAATCATTATCATCGTCATCTAAAAGGGAGTGTGGTAGCACTGCAGTGAAACCAGGCACGATTTTTGAAGATCTTCTATGACACTTTCCGCAGTTTGCACACTTTTCTTCAGCGTCAGTCTCTCTCATAGAAGTCACTTTGCATTAACAGTGACTCACATCTTAATGTGCGAGGGCTCTCTTGCACTACACATGTACGGTTTCCAAACTGCAACATGACGATTTGGAGCTTGAAACTGGAGCACTGGTGTACCCTGTCTATGAAATGATATCAACTGAATCATGTCAAACGTGATGTTTAGTGGAAGCTGACTTTCTTGGTTGTGCATTCTGCGTGACAAAGATGTAACACGATATGCTTTTGTAAAGAAGATAAGTTATGTTATGCTCTATGAATAAAGAGAATATACATTTTTCAAGTTCAACATTTATTCTTGCATATATGCATTTCAAGACACAATGATTGTGCAGGGAGGTGACAAAACAATACGTTTATTGTTTTGTGACCTCCCTGCACTGACAATATATATCTCAGGAATGACAATGTACAGGTACACTATGTAAATTTGTTGCACCCAATTTTCATACATGCTGAATGTATGTATTTTTTTTTTTTTTTTGCTGCCTATGTGTTCAGTGTATTACAAATTGCTTAATGCAAACAACACGTTGCTAATTTCAAGCTTTTTGCTCCCATCTAAGATATTCCTGTCCTGAAGGAACCGCCACTTCGACACCCTACAATATTGAGTAGGTTTCACTCTGGCAGGCCCTGCCACTGCAAATTTCCTGAATTGAAATCCTTCAAACTCTGTCATAATCTTAAATACGTCAATATTTTTGCAAGTAGTTGACATGCTGGAGGACACTGCTCCTGCACCTAAGGCAACTACAGAGAGTTTCAAGAGGCCGAAGGTAAACCTACAGCTGCATGAGTGTGATCAACCGTAGTGCATTCTCAAGAAATAATTTTTTTCTTATAGCATATATGTGCATGCCTAGTAACTGAAACAATGATCACAGTTCCCCAACAAGTTTTAATTCCTGAGGGTGTATACTGTAGAGGTGGGTTAGATCTACAACAGTTAATACAAGGTATTATATACTATGAATACCTTTAAAAATCTCATGTGACACATATGCTTTTACTTTTTGGAGGTGATCGAAGTTGGTGGGCACTGCTCAGGTTTTGCACCCATTTCTTGAGTATGTCGAGGCAGCTTTGAAGGAGAGAACATTGGTTAGGATGCAACTAGTTAAAAATAAATATGTTGGTTAGTAAAAGCATTGCATAAATGTTTAAAACATCAGTTTAAAACAGGGTTTACAATCCGATATCTTTTAAAAATTTCAACGTTTAAACGCTGGTCTAAAAATAATTGTAGCTTCATCACCAAGACACAATGCTGGGCGAAGGTGTATATAAAACTCTCTGAAGTGATGTGTTCCGTGATGTGAACATGTAAAGAGAATGTGCAAAATTGAGAGAGGCTCATCACAGCGCGTGCATTGAGGTGGTTCCTCCCCGTAAAGTAGGAACCCATGAATGAGGAACATGATACTTATCTGTAAGCTCGATCGCGTCAGACGATGACACAGATGATGCTAAATGACACAGACGATCCTCTGGGTAGCCCCCGTGAGGAAACTTGTATTGAGAGACGACTTTTGCCTTAAACACTGCTACAAATAACATGACAAGCTACAAATTATTATCGCAACAAGCTGATAACATAGCTCAGACACAAAGGCGGTATCCAAGTCACACCACACCACCGTTACGTAGGATTCTTTGTCACAAATCAACCCAAGGCACAAAACAATACCAATACATGAAAAAGATTGACTCTCTTGTTCTCATTATGTCGTAATACTGAACTTGTGCGCGAAAGTGATTCAAAGAAATGACTGTGCACTTGCTTCCGTAGAGAACACAGTGTACCGTGCTAGCAATGCATGCAGGAAAGCGCTCGAGTGCTCGCACATATTGATGACACCACTATCAGTGTAGTGTAACGTGTTCTTTCAAGCATATTATGCACTCACACTGTATTTGCCTCCAGGTAAAATGCGAGTGTGCTCGATTGAACCTCAGAAGAGCGATCAAGCAACCTGCATCCAGTGCTCGTTTTGAGCGAAAAAACACTTCATAATGGTCAAATAAATATACAGAATGGACGCCTATTTATTCCTTGATAAAGAATTACTCACCTGTAGAAATTTAGGCCCTGTATCTTTGCCAGTACGGTTGGTACGACCGTAATTGCAAGAAGTTGCCATGATCGCTGCGGCGACTGTTGTGGGTACAGTAATATGGCAGCCGGTTTCTTCACGCTCGCGCTCCCATCCGCGATCCAGCCTTTTACAATCGAGATCAGTGGTGTGAACCTAGGGACGCGCGTTCCTTGGGACCGCGAAAATGGTCGGCGATAAGTACTGAGTCATGATCCCATTTCTGTCTCTCTCTTTTTTTTCTTCTTCGTTTTCTGTTTTCGTGGAATGAATTGACGGATTTTGACGGCTCCTGTGTTCGCTTGTTTTTGCTTTTAATAAACGTTTCATGATCGGCGTCCTTGAGCGATGCCCGCGTTTGTTTGTTTGTTTTTGCTTTTAATGAACGTTTTATGATGGCTTGTTTTTGCTTTTAAACGTTTTATGATATGCGTCCTTGAGCGATGCTCGCGTTTGTTTGTTTGATTTTGCTTTTAACGAACGTTTTATGATGGCTTGATTTATTGCCTGTTAGGCGCGGACTTCGAATGGCGCGTTTGCGGCGTCCTTGATGATGCCCGCGTTTGTTTGTTTTATTAAATATATGGAACACGCGTTGTTAGAGTGCTCTTGATAAGACGTCCGCGGAATCGTTGCGCCCGTGTTTGGGTGATAGTAGGGCGTTCTTTGGCGTGTGCGTGTGTGCCTTCCCTTTTATTGAGCATGTCATACGATTCGTGTGCGATGCGCTGTGGACCGGGATACGGCCGGTGAGAGGTATACCCCGTTTTTGTTTCTTTGTCGTTTCGCGGGACAATGCGTCATTATAAACTGTTTCCCTCTGCGTTTTTTTTTCTTTGCTGTTTCATACCCCCTTTTTGTCTTCACTGCGTCATGTGACACGTGGTGTTACGAAAGGAATTTGATGAGATGCCATGCCCGTGCCGTTCTTGTGCGTATGTTTAGATAATGCCGACAGAAGACTCTGGTTCTTTTCCCCCTTTTACTGAACATGATGCCACACATGTTGTTACAGAAGGACTTTGACGAGACGCCCAGGCCGTTTTTGTGCGTATGTTTGGTAATGCTGGCTAATGACCAAAGAAGACTACTTTTTTGATGGTTTCTTTCATTAAACTTTTGGTGGCACAGTACCGCTGTCAATCGACTGGGCGCGCATCATCTTTCTATGTGAAACCAGGAGACGCATGCAACTGACCACAGCAGGCTGCGAAATTAATGCACATGACATTTATTGCAAGGAACTGCATGGACAGGCTTTTGTTGGCGATGACAACAGTACATGTGGTCAAGGGCGGTCCTCTGAAACCCGTGCCGTAATGCCTCGGTAGTGGAGTACACTGTTGTTTTTATATGCTGTAGCATATCATGATGCGTGCTCATGCAAAATGACATCCGACTGCCACTTTATAGGATTAATGGTTCCGAGACATTTCATCGAACGTCGTTTGGTCGAAAGCCGTTTGATCGAACGCGGGACATTTGGTCGAAAGTCATTTGATCGAAACGGCAGCGGTCGTTTGATCGATTTTTTTATTGGTTCGCTTGTAGCGTTGATGTAACAAAAAACAAGAAGAAAAACAAAATAAAGCGTCAGTCCTAGATGCTGTTATCTTAAGGAATATTTAACTCTGTGTAATACGTTACCTAATACCCTGACATTCCTTTCTTTCGACTGTGTGGGACGGAATGTTCAAGGACATTGCGGGCACATACGCCATTGCAAGTCACCAGTTCAGACCGGAAACGATGGACTACAATTCGCTACGCTGCCAAGGTCTAGAAGCTGAAGAGATACTGAAACAAAGAAGGCGCCGGTTCCGCGTAAACCACCTACCGGCGTTTTGACCCCTCTTTTCTCCTTGTAGGGGAATAATCCGCATTCACTGAGCGACCCAAAGACGGACTTCACAACACAAAGTTCAGTGACAAAAAGTTCGTTGTGCAAAGATAAGAGGTCAGAACGGCTTAAAAGAAAAAAAATAGAACGAATTCTTGGTTCCATTGTATGCTCGAGTATAGCACGTGCCTAGTTGTGTTCTTTTTAAGCTCGTCCTATCTCAAACTTTATAACTCCCTCCGATGTCCTGTCGCCGTGAGTTCCTGTAGTACACTTGATGTACGTACTGGACCGTAAGGACGCTGGACTGATGTCTGTTATGATTTCGTTAGTTTGGGATGCGCCTATTTGCCTCTTGCGTACCACGGCGCACTGAGAAAAGCAATGCAAGCATATCGGGTGTCCGCCCATTTCATCGAACGCCGGTTCGTCGAACGACGTTTCATCGATGCCATTTTATCGAATGCAGTTTCATGGAACCCCTCCGGACAGTTGCTCACCAGACAATTGCCCGTCGGACAACTGCTCACCGTTAGAATCAATTTGCCACCATTTTAGATGTTTACTGTTGTAGGAAAATTTAATACGACGTGGAACGGTCAGTATATGGACAGCGCCTCTATTTACAATCTATGAGGCTATGAGGAGTGATATATACATTGCTACGCTTCATGATACAAGAGGGATATGCACTATTATATTATACTATTACTATATACTTACTATATGCACTATTATATTATACTATTACTATATGCACTATTATATTATACTATTACTATATACTTACTATATGCACTATTATATTATACTATTATACTATATACTACAGTTAGGTCAGTTTAGAATTAGGCTGCTGGCATTTTAGACGTCAGGTCATGTTAGAATCAGTTTATCGGCACTTTAGATTCTTGGCGAAGGCGTGTTCTGCAGTTCTTCGCAATTGCACCAATGCAAATATTCGCAACAATCGCGCAATTATATCCTGAATGTAGCAAAGGCTGACGCTGATACATGATCTCAAAGCTGTTGGCGCGCGGGGAAGTTAACTGAAGTAAATTTCACGTTTTATCTCTGATGCTTCGTCCTTTGTCACTCACTTATCCGCCGACAAAGCACTGATTTCCAACATCGTGATATCGGCGCTAAGCCGGTGGTTATAAAACGGTTGGGGGGTTCGGCTTACGGGATATCGGCATGCGACGCGTGATCCATATCGGGCCATTCCTATAACCACTCCGGTGTCCGTATATTGATATCCGTCCACATATTGAAGCAAATGGCCTCAGGTTGCGAGCAGCCGATAGTCTGTGCCTCTTCTGGGCACCCTTTTCATTGCTGGCGACAAATTTAAAGGGAACCATCTGAAATGGGATAGCCATATGTGCGCGAAAGCCACTCGAAGTCTGTGGATGCTAAGAAGGAAGTTTCGTCATGGTACAAAATAATGACATTAAATTAACAGCCATATAAAACCTTAGTTCAACCTTGGTTAGAGTATGCATCTGCAGTCTGGGATCCCTACACATGCACGCAATAAAAAAGAAAAAGAAGAAGAAGGAAAAAGTAGACAAAGTACGAAGATCAGCTCCCCGGCTTATATTATCTGGGTTTCGAGGAACTTCTTCGGTTCCATGTATGTTGCAAGAACCAAATTTAGATTCACTTGCACATAGGCGCAAAGTAAATAAACTAAAACTTCTTTCTCCTATACAATGTCAGTTATTGACTACAAACATTAATAATACATTGTTAAAATTTGTCCACGTTCGACGCGAATAAACCATTCAAGAATGTCATTTATTTATTTATTTGTCAAAGTTGTTTATTATTTGACAAAGTGTTGGGGGACTAGGGGTGAAAGGCATGTATGCCATTTTTAGTCACTATCTGTCAGAGAGGAAAAACCTATCAAGTTGTCGAACGGGAGAGGGTGAACAACCCAGGCCCTTGCACCGCTTTATGGATGCGAAGAAGTGTGTTAGGATGAGGAATGTGTTTATGGGCAAGCGTATTACACAGAGTTAAATATTCCTTAGGATAACAGCATCTAGGACTGACGCTTTATTTTGTTTTTCTTCATGTTTTTTGTTACATCAACGCTACAAGCGAACCAATTAAAAAAAATCGATCAAACGACCGCTGCCGTTTCGATCAAACGGCGTTCGATCATATGGCTTTCGACCAAATGTCCCGCGTTCGATCAAACGGCTTTCGACCAAACGACGTTCGATGAAATGTCTCGGAACCATTAATCCTATAAAGTGGCAGTCGGATGTCATTTTGCATGAGCACGCATCATGATATGCTACAGCATATAAAAACAACAGTGTACTCCACTACCGAGGCATTACGGCACGGGTTTCAGAGGACCGCCCTTGACCACATGTACTGTTGTCATCGCCAGCAAAAGCCTGTCCATGCAGTCCCTTGCAATAAATGTCATGTGCATTAATTTCGCAGCCTGCTGTGGTCAATTGCATGCGTCTCCTGGTTTCACATAGAAAGATGATGCGCGCCCAGTCGATTGACAGCGGTACGATGCCACCAAAAGTTTAATGAAAGAAACCACCAAAAAAGTAGTCTTCTTTCGTCATTAGCCACCATTACCAAACATACGCACAAAAACGGCCTGGGAGTCTCGTCAAAGTACTTCTGTAACAACATGTGTGGCATCATGTTCAGTAAAAGGGGGAAAAAAAAACCAGAGCCTTCTGTCGGCATTATCTAAACATACACACAAAAACGGCACGGGCATGGCATCTCATCAAATTCCTTTCGTAACAACACGTGTCGCATGGCGCAGTGAAGACAAAAAGGGGGTATGAAACAGAGGAAAAAAAAACGTAGAGGGAAACAGTCCATAATGACGCATTGTCCCGCGAAACGACAAAGAAACAGAAAGGGGTATACCTCTCACCGGCCGTGTCCCGGTCCACAGCGCATCGCACACGAATCGCATGACACGCTCAATAAAAGGGAAGGCACACACACACACGCCAAAGAACGCCCTACTATCACCCAAACACGGACGCAACGATTCCGCGGACGTCTTATCAAGATCACTCTAACAACGCGTGTTTCATATATTTAATAAAACAAACAAACGCGGGCATCATCAAGGACGCCGATCATGAAACGTTTATTAAAAGCAAAAACAAGCGAACACAGGAGCCGTCAAAATCCGTCAATTCATTCCACGAAAACAGAAAAAGAAGAAGAAAAAAAGAGAGAGAGACAGAAATGGGATCATGACTCAGTACTTATCGCCGACCATTTTCGCGGTCCCAAGGAACGCGCGTCCCTAGGTTTACACAGATCGAGCAGCGCCATCTCACGGGCCAACTCAGGGCCGTGGTGGATGGAACGACCCAGTGGATATAGCATCGCCAAAAGCACGTCCCCGTCTACGTTCGAACCTCTGCCTCCAGATGGCACTCAGCCGACGCGCCGCTCAGAGCCGTTTATAGGGAGAGTTTGGCCATTAGGAGGAGCCTAACTTGAAGCGCGTCATGTGACGTCACGGCTAAGCCACCTCCCTCGCCATGCTCTATTGTTGTCCCGTTGTCAGCCGGTCGCTGACGCCATATTGATGCTGATCGTTGTTTACCATGCTAGGAGGGAAGACAAGTGCGTACATTGTCCTTCGGAAGCCCTTCGTCCTTGAACTCTTTCAGTTTGGCAACAAAGCCTCCCTTATCACAGGCGGTAGTGGGTCATACGCCGGTTATTCCTGTAGATTGCATTCATTGCGACAACAAAGCTGACGGACAGCATCAATATGGCGAGCACCAGATGGCTGATAAGCGAATTCTGCTTGGATTCAGGCTTTTTGGGCGGCGCAACGACGACTCTGACGTCAAAATAGGCTCCACCCACGAGGCGGCAAAAGATCAGAGAATGGCCAAACTCTCCCTATAAATGGCTCTGGCGCCGCTCAGAGCCGTGCCGCCGCCTTGCTCATTCGCCGAGGCGCGTCACGTGGTGCGTTTTCCTCCTCTTTGCTTCCAACCTCCCGCCGGGTCATCGGGGAACGCAATAGCTGGGACGCATGTGCGCGTATGTTCGTGTGCCACTCTTGTTTTTTTTTTTGTACGTGAAATGGATCTCAGAGAGCCGAGGAACTACGAACAACCATGTCTGGATGTTGTGCTGCAACGGGACAAAGTCAGGGAAAGCATTTTTCTGCATTCCGACGGGCAAAAGTGACGAGACGAGTAGATCGGCACAGAACCTGCCGGAAGAACTTCGCGCCTACGAATAACATACGTTTGAGCGAGGCAAATTTCGTGGCGTGTTTATTTTTCATTGCAGAACCTTTGCACACAGTATTGAATAACAGTTCAACTGTGCGAAGAACAGCCGGGCGTATCAAAGTAGTGCTTGTTGGATCTTCCCATTGCGTTCCCTGTCCTGCGGTGCTAACAAAACGCCACTATCAGGACCACTTCACACGCGACGACTTCGAGGACAAGGAGATTCGAAAGAAGTTGAAGTGGACGGCAGTCCCAAGCAGTTTTGCATACCGGACACCTACGAGGCTGAGGAAGGCTCCTATCCCCCGTTCTTCGCACGCAGAGTTCTCCGAGGAGTCACTAAAAGACTTGCACACTGAAGTTGATGACAACATAGTGTAAGATCAAGGGGCAGTGGAGGATGGTAATGCGTCGAAATATATGTAGATATGCACTATGAGAACTATTGAAACTTATGAAAACTATTCCTGAATATTGAGCTGTAATTGTGAGTGAATCAACTTTGCAGGGGAAGACAACACCGTCACAAAAAATTTCTGTGACCAGAGCATCGAGGAATATGCACAGGAAAAACCTGCAGACATGTCATGTGATGGTCCCCTCGACGAGGTCGCAGTCTTAAAAGAAACGAGCAAAGGCTGAGACGGAATGTAGTGACTTGAAGCTCACGGTCTACTCCTCATGGAAGATCAACTGCTTGCGTTGGAGCGGGGGATTGGAAGAACAACCCACAGCACTTTACATGCGCGTGAAAAAACGTTGGCATTCACATAGCCATTGAACGTGTGAAATAGAAATTTAATTGCAAAGAGATGAGAATAAAACTGGTGGAGGTTATTTATGTCAACCTGAAGCTGCACACACGAGCACTATAGTTTTATGTCCACAAAACAAGTGAACTAAAAGAAAAAAAACTCATCTATAGAGCGCAAACGCGACTCGACGATGCCTTTTAGAGGCGAACACGCGCCAACATAATTCGTCTGTTAGCTACAGAATATAACAAACTATACTGTAGTGACGCTCGTGCCCTGTTTCATTAAGTATTAGCCGAGTCCCACCACAGGAAGTCACAAAATTTTTTATGCAGAGCCGCGAAATCAGCGCGATGTAACACTGACTACAGCTATCCTAACACACGATCCGCGGAGGCTTGGAAGCAATATGGCTGCCGGAGCAGACGACGCGGAGCGGTTGCGGTACTCTTCCCCCGGTACAGTGACTCTAGCCGCTCAGGCGTCCTCCCATTGGCGCGCTCCGGGTGGGCGGGGCGCGCGAGGGAGAGGGAAAATCTCAGGCCAGCTCTCTAGAGAATAGTCTCTCTATTCGCCTCGAGATCGAACTGTAGGTGGCGCTGCGGCGGATGCCTTAGTGGGGATACGGCATGATCGGACGCAGCAGGCTCTGGCTTTTCTACGCAGATATCGCAGTGTTTCTGGATGAAATGCTGCTGTCAGTGCCTCACATATTGCGGATGTGTTGACATGCGATACTTAGAACGTTGATAAGGTGTGAAAGTTGACAAATATTGCTGCACTGCGAAACGCTCAAGTCGCGAAGTTGTGAAAAGAAAATATCCTGTGTGCTTTTGAAGGGAAACACTGCCTCCTTTGTTCCAAGCGTGATTTTGTTTGTCTTTTGCAGCTCTCGCTCGAATATTTATTCGTCGCTTGTGTATTGCTGTCTTCCCCTGTACCTTTTTATATCTTACGTCGAGACAACAAGGATTAAAAAAAAAGACTCACTCAAAATTCCTGTCTCCACTGATCTAAATGTACAATGTACTAATCAACAATAACATGCGCAACATAACAATGAATCTAAATGTACAAATGTGCAAGAATGTAATATAAGGGCAGAATAGCCCAGTAAGCATTAAAGCCCCTCGCTACAATTTTTTGCGATTTTGCGTCGAGCGAGTACAGGAGAGGTTCGAGGTTTGATTCGTCTCCTGAGCGGGCATTCACTAAATGGTGCTAAAATATGCTACGAGATGACCACACTTCTGTGGTGGACTTGACTTTGGGGTGCTACCGGTCAGTTAATAACTACATATAAACTAAGTTTTTGGTTCCAGCAGCAGGTATATATTCTCATACACGTTGTTGCACACGTGCTTCATACCCCATAAAACACGCGTGTTTTACATATTACGTTCAGGGATGATGATAGCATTTTACCTTGAATGCGTGCATTCCAATGATTACGTATGTGAAAGATAAAAGTCTAGTCTGTCATACTGTTACATGAAATGAGATGAAAGCTTGAAATCCACACATTTAAAAACATCCGTGTCATAAATATATATATTCATGCATTCATATACTCCATATATTAATACATTCGATACAACTTGTGTCTAGCGCGTGCAGAATATCCTAACTGAGCATTGTGAAGTAACTTAGAACAGCTAGCACAGAAACCATTCTGTGACATAGTTTTATACTTGTAATAAAAAAAACTGTTACAACATTGACCTTCGCTCTTGGTACATTTTGTTTGACACACACAACCGCAGTGACAAATATAATATAGCAAGGGCCGAGTGGAATCCGCATACTGGGACATATGCACGTTCTGTAGTTTTCTTCCCTGCTAAGCACGTTGGTGCACAGAACTAGAAAAGTTCAAAAAAGTTTCCCACCAAGTCATTTTCACTCATTTTGAAGCGATTTTAAAAGCACAAATGTCCAGAAATTGAGCCTTCCAAGCACGTTTTTGAGCGCGATGACCACAACGAAAGCACTGGCTCAAGCCGCGCATCCCCACTAAAGGCAGTTCACGGAGCAGCCGCATGGTGGCGACGCTGTTCGATCTCGAGGCGTTTACAGCAGCCAGTTGCTTCAGGCGCGAATAGATGGCGCCACAGTAGCCCCGCCATTGCTTGCCTTCTGGGAGTGCCTGTGTGCTTTGCCTATGGGAGTGCTTCCGACCTTTTTTTGCCGCTGTGCTACAGTTCTGTGCAAAATCTGGAAAAGGAGAGGGTTCCGTGATTGAGTGTAGAAACTGTGGCAGAGATCTGATGGTGTGGGACGAAGCAGTTTGTCAAATTCACCAGCCGTCGCTATACAAAGACTGCCCGTGTTCGAGGTCTTTTGCAATGCACGGGTTCCCACAAGGAGAGAAAAACAAGCTGATCCGACAACGGTGGGTATCGAATCTTCAGAGGAAGGATTTCAAACCGGGAAAGTCAGCGAGGGTAAGCAATGCAGCCCTCAAAGTGGCGCGGCATTTCTGTGTGAGCCCCAAACTCCGCTGTAGGCGTTGGCTGCTGCTTGTAAGAATAAACTTCCTCCATTGTAGCAGGGCGGGTCACGTTCCTTGCAGTTGAACGGTTCTATGTACATGCCTTGTCAGTGCATGAAGCACTCGTGAACCTCTTTTTTGTCGCCTCTACAACCTTGATGAGCAGTGTACAAATATGACTGCACCTGCTACCCAAACCCACTTTACAAGTGTATGTTGCCGCCAAAGTGGGCCCCAAGCTAGTGTCTGGACTATACGTTCTGCTCACTGTTTGCGTCGACCTGATGTCCGTCTTTAAATACATACACCATCGTTGCACTGGCACAGTACTACACCGACATGGCCACTGTCAAATAGCTTCGTTCCCTCTGCAAACCCTCTGTAGTTCAGCGCAGGATTGCCGTCTCCCTCTAGCTTGTTGATCATGTAGTTGTATACGTCTGAAATCAACAATAAAAGAATGCTGCTTCATAACGAAATCATAACAGCCCTTACATGCATATATTCCTCAGGTAGCTGTACCGCAACTCTTGCGATAAAAAGCAAGAAATAAGGATCTTACGATGTTACATTATGAACGTATCCACAACGTAACCTATGCGCAACGAAAGACAAAAAACGCCTAAATGTGTAGTAACTCAAGTGTAGTGGGACCGATCATATAGGACACACGAGGAGAGAAATATCACTCTAAATCAAGCAAATCAACTTACATTATATAAAAAAGCGCACTCACCTGACCGTTGAAGCTTCGGCCAAAGCCTCGTGTCATCCTTCCATCCGGAATTCATTGCACAAAGTTTAAAATCTGGGAAAACAGCTCTGGGTTGCACCGCCGTACTACGTGCGCCGGGCTAACAGGCAGCCGAAAGAGAAGGCAAGCAGTGGCGCGCAAGGTCACGTGCGCTAAGATGGCGGCGCCCAGATAACTCTGCTGTAAACGGTCTATGGGCCTGTAGCTCTCGGCCAGGCGGCGTTGCGATCAGCGGACGACAGCGCCGCATGTGGAAGCAAATCGAAACAATGGTCCGCACAAGAGTGTTTCGGTTTCGCGGGTTTCGCTCTGGCGCAAGCAAGCAATGTATCGCATCCTGCGTGGGTTTGAAAAGCTGGAGGTCATTGACGATTGGGCAAGTTACTAGTCAATATTTTCGGCGTCGACGAAGCATCGGACGGTAACGAAATCGTCGTTAATGCATTTCGGAAGAAGTGAAGGACAGCGTGGTTTATAGCGTCCGGTTCGAGGTGAGTCGGCGTGATCGTACGTAATATTTGTTAACCGTACATCAATATGATATACCTGATCAGAAAAACATTGAATGCACATTTTACCCGCACTGAAAGCTTATTTAACTCAATTTCGGTACCTCTCCATCACAGGTGTCCAAGTGCTCGTGACAGTTTTTGTTGCGTCGTGTACCTGTAAAGCGGGAATTGCGGGAAAATGTAAGCACGCGGCAGCAGTCTGCTGCTACCTGAACAAGGAAGAAGACGCCACATGTACGGGCAACAACAAAAGAGGGGCAAGCCAAGCTCAAAGCCCCAGGCGTGACATGACAAAGGGTATCGCCGACTTATTTCCGAGTACGTATGTATAATGTGGACAATGTGCTTTCCTTTAGGCAGGAGCTCGGGTGCAGACCTTTCATATTGTATTTTTAGAGCTGATGAGGCTACAGTCATCTCTGCTGCATCGTTGATCATTTGCCAATGATCTTTCTCTACTGAATGCTGCTGCTGTACCCTGCTGCATCGTTGATCGTTGGCTATTCTGTTATTCTTCAGCATTTTATATGTTTCATCAACCAGTATTGTACCGTGTACCTAGTACGTTGCCTCAAAACAATGCTTTATTGCTCTTGGTAATAAACAGCTTGCATCTGATATATTTCTCCTTGTTTGTGTAATGTAGGTATATCAACCAAATGTCTCCCGCTGCAAAAAGAAAACCGCCTGGTGATATCATTCACGCGTACCCAGACATAGTTTGTCCACTCGCTGAGGTCCTTGAGTCTGAACAGAGGGGATCCTTACAGTGGGACTGTAAAGAGGTTCTGAACGGCATTTTCGACAATGTAGTAACGGGAGAGCAAACGGAGAATCTATTTGATCTCCTAAAGGTCATGAGAGGGACACGCACGGTGTTCCATTATAGCATTCCAACAAAAATGCCAGGGGTAGCTTCATAGCGGGTCTCTTGAAGAACGTAAGTAAGTAAGGTCATTGCTTTTATTTAAATAAACATCACACTGCACGAAGACCCTCGAACATAGCAGTAAGAAGAACCGGCGGGAGTCGATGCCCACAGTAAGCCTTTCATATTTCCCTCTAATCTGCATATAAAGTACTAACTGTTTGGCAAAATTTGTGATATAATAATAATAATCCAATAATATAATAATAATAATATATCCAAGTAAATTTCTACCGCAAGTTGTTTGGGCATAACTCTACATTATCTCCAGGTGGAATGCAGAGCGGAAACTTCGCGGCGTTTTTACGGTAGACGCAATTAACGCTTTCCGCCTTTCTGTCTCCCAAGGGTTTCCGAGGAAGCGATAAAACCTTATTTTTTGACATTTTGGAATCTGTTATGGTAGCCAACGACACAACAATACTGTGTGCCCGACTTGTGTTGTGGCTTGCCGTGCGTTGGCAATCTGAAAGGCGGCATATTTAACCACGATACATGCTTGGCTGCCTGGCTGTGCGGACCAGTCACTGCTCCCGCTCCCGCTTGGGTCCCGATTGGCGCTCGCGTCGCCGGGCAAACTTGAGCGCAACAAGCCTATAGTATGGCTGGATCACGCATAGGGTGCGCCAGAGCGTGGTTATTGGCCGCTATATTGGTGGGCCCAACGCATCCTGTCGTCTTTAGTTCAAGCGTGTTTGTCCGCGTTTTTTTTCCTTTAAATTAGAGGGCATGTAACGCCAGCTTGTTGCAGTTTTGGGTGAACTTCACGCACGGACAGAGAAAGAGGGATAACTTTTCACAGGTAAGCTCTTCATTTTGAGGAAAAATCGTGTTTATTCGTATCGCATGCATCTGACAACTCTGACATGCTTGCACTGCTACTTCGCTGGTGCCATTAAGTACTAAGAAATTATGTTTGGCTGCTCCTATAAATCTCAAAACCATGTATTTTCTATAAACAATGTGCTTGTGCTATACAGGTTCCTTCACAGTCGCTCAGCTGTGCCGAAGAAGCGGGTGCAGAACCTGGGTCGCGAAAATTGGGGCCCCATTTAAATCTTCGGTGCTCTGCAGCAGATATTTTGAGGAGACCTGTTTCGATGGTACAGGGCAAATTGTGCGACTCTAGAGTGATCCTGTGCCTACAAAGTATGACTTTCCGCAGCACCTCCTAAAAACATAGTAATTAGGGCTGTGCGAGTACACGAAATTTCGAGTTCGAGTCGAGTCGATCTCGTACTCGAACTCGACTCGACAAATGACGACTCGACAACTTTCGAGTACTCGATATCGTTCGGAGCTCGCGTTAGATCAACATTAAAATCCATCACATGTAACATATAACCTGTCATAACGATTCACCGTTTGGAAACACGCATTGTGCGCAGCCGTGATTGCTGTCACAGTTCCGCCATCTTGTTTTCAGTATTAGCTTCGGCTAACGTCAACTTGGCTACAGACTGAGTAGTGGCTATGAATGGCAAACTGGCTTCAACTGGCTACTGCTGGCCATGGAGGCGTCGCGCGCGCGGAAGCGTATCCGACATGGGAGGAGCGCATTTCATAGTTTCGTTTCTTCGACGGGAGAGTCTGTTTCGGTTCTCCTCGCTCATAAAACTCGGAGACGTCTGACAAGAGTGAAGAAAGTGCATCTGCACAAAACCGAAAAGGGCTGGAAGCCTTGTGTAGGACTACTTTACGAAAATTTCCGGTACGAACGATTCCTTACCGCGCCCATAGAGAGTCGATCACCGGTGATTGACGTTTTATGGGCGGCGCTACTCAGTCCCTAAAGTAGATTCGGACAAGTGCTCACATTTGTTGGGTACTATAAACACTACAGAATGAGTACAATTTTCACTTTTATCTTTTCTTTGTGGTAGCGATTTATGAAGTTGGCCCTGCGCCAAGGAGGCAGTGTGGAGATGTTATCTCGCTTGCGGCGTTGCGCTCCCCCGGCAGACCTCTTTCACAAATGCGCAATACTCCCATTTTAAGCATATTCTGATTCTATTTCGTTTATTACAACGCAAATAACAACTCTGAATGCGTCAGACAATCAGATTTTTGTCCTGCATGTGTGGGCATATATAACTTGCACTATTTATGTTCTTTGCTGTTCCAAAACTAACCGGGAGGAATGGAAGAGTGATGAAATAGCAATATGTGGTACAACAGGAAAGTTAAGCCTGAAACTAATGTTTTCAGCGGAAATTGCGATGTTAATTTCTGTTTTGCTCCTTCAATGAACTCTGTTACTCAGTTACATGGACAACATGCAGTGTTCATGTTATTTTTCACAACTCATGAACTTCTTGATCCAGAGGGTTGATATTTTCAGATATTATTTCTGACAAAGGTTGCCACATTTTGGATATTTTAGAACTTGTAGATTGATATTTTTGTTCAAGATACAGGCGTATATTCATAAGGGTTTCTGCTGTTCGCACCAATCTTTTGGTGTCCCAAAATCAATTTTGGAAATACATGGATAGCTTGGTTTATGAAACTTACATCATTAGATAGGGCATTGATTTGGCTACATTTTCCCATATAGCAATATATTTTGAAGTGATACAGTCACCCACAAAAAATATATTTGTAAAACCACCCACAAATGGCTATTTTTGTGGCGGTAAGGAGAGTGTTAAACCGCACGATTGTAGAAAGACCAGTTTTCCTACCCATAACTTGTAAATGTTTTATGGTTGTAATATTCATTTAGCAATGTTGTCATTAGGTGGCACATTTGTTTTATAAAGCTCTTATAACCTTCATTCATTTCATTTTTTGTTGTCAGCTGTAGCATAAAAGAACATTTTTAAGGGGAAGTTGGCCAAAAAGCGGCGCTAAAGCATCTTAAAATTTTCTACCTTCCTGCTTCTACACATTACCTATCATTTAATGGAACGCCAACTACTCGAACTCGACTCGATACTCGAAACAGTGATTTGGTATTACTCGAACTCGACTCGAACTTGAAAATTTTGCTACTCGCACAGCCCTAATAGTAACACATTAGAATTTGCAGGGGTACCTGTGGAAATGTGCGGTAGTTCTAAATGTGGTCGTTGATCCAACGAGCTCAGTACAAGTCTTCAGAAGTATAACATCATGCAGTCAACACACATATGACACAACTATATGCAACAAAATTAATGGTACAAAAGATTATTACATTCCCTGCTGGACATCATCATCTTTTGTAAGGCTCATGACAATGAAAGAAACAGCTTCCTAACAAAATTTATTATATTGAGGTTCCACAATTTCTCAATTTTAGTTGGTGGAGATTACAACAGCTCTGAAGTTGTGCATCCCGTAAAATGAGGTTTGAATAGGCTGGGCGCAAAGTCACAGATAATTATACAGATTTTTTTAGGAACTCGATCACATTGCACTTGCTGGACTGAACTGACACACAACTGCTTTTTGCTTTTATGGTACCTCGCAATGTAATTTTACATTCACTACCTAAATCTTCAAAGTGAGGTCCACGATTTGATTATTCAATATAGTCGAAGTCTAAGGTCAGGGTCCTGTGGTGTAATGTTCTGACATGTAGACAATAGATACTAGCTCGTTAGGTGTTTCTCATGCACTGCAAAAAAGTAATAATGACAATAATGAATGAATGAAAAATAATATTTATTTTTATTTATTTATGCAAATACCTCAAATGCCCGCGAGGGGCGTTACATGAGGGGGGTGTGAACGATAATACAATAAGAACTATACATCACATAATGAACATATTAATATAAACTAGCACGCGAGGTTACATATGTTCAGTAACACACAAACCAAATACAAGTAAATGAGACACACTTTATAATTAAAAAAAAGAACACAACTGTCTACGAAATGCAGAAACATCAGATATGGTGGCGATGGACTGGGGAAGGTCATTCCAAATGTCAATAGCACGTGGAAAGAAGGAATGGAGAAACTGGGATGCACGACAATGGATATGCTCAACTTTGCATGTGTGATCAGTCCGGGCGGAGACGTAGTGTGCTGGTGCAATGAAAGAGGGTCGGATGGCTTGATTGAAGTAAAACTTGTGAAAGAGACACAAACAAAAGTATCTTCTACGCAGTGCAAGAGGGGGAAGATCGATGGATGATTTTAACAGGGTAATACTAGACGGATATGAATAGTTAGACAAAATAAAACGGGTTGCACGATTTTGAATGGACTCGAGAAGATCCGTAAGAGTTGAGTGGTAGGGATCCCATATGCTGCAGGCATACTCTACACTGTTAGAAAAGTGTATACCTTTTGGGGTATAAACGGCTTGTCCCAGGACGCATACCTTTTGAGGTATAAACGCTATACCTTCCTCAAGGTATACTATCTTTATACCTCCCTGAAGGTATATTATTTGCACCTCAGGGTATAAATATATACCTCCTTGAGGGTATATGTTGAAGACCTTGTGGGTATAACTGAAGAAAACGGTAATATTCAATGTGTTTCAGCGTCATATCCGAGTGGCGGCTTCCCAGCGCAGCTTTCCACAAATATTGAAAAAAAAAAGGACTAAAGGAACGATACCAAAAAAAAAGAAGAAAAAAACCTGGAGACACTCGCGCACAAACTCACAAAGCATGGATGTGAATCGGAGAGGAAAGAAATTAAGTAACAATTAGCATTAAATTGGAAACCAAGAAGCAACACCAACAAATATTAGGAAAAATATTTCCAGGGGCAGTTAGCATTTGCTGGAGAACAGATACATACAGGGTGTCCCAGAAAACGTGTCATTGAATTATAATAGAAAAACTACACCACCTAGAGTCATGCTGTCAATGGCATTTGTTCTTACTGGGTTTTTGCCACCTCCTCGTGTGAATGTCGTGTAACGTAAATTTAATTATGTAAATTTTTGCGAGCTTAAGTCGGAAATTTGCCTAGTAAAGGTCACTTTTTTACCCCACCAATGTGAAGAGCGTGTCTAATGTAGTCAAATTAATGATAATTGGCAGGGATAATCAGAAGCTATCCCATCGGAAAAAATAGTCGAACATCATGCTCTACGGAGGTCGCGCAGAATAGCGCACGATGAATTTTTCAGCGCAATCTTTGTCAGTCCGACGAAAGGAGGTTGGAAACCCAGCCCTCCCCGACATCCCAGAAAGGGATAAAACAGGCACGGCTTATCACGTCCGACTTTCGCCGCGATAATGCTTTTCCTCTCCCAATTTTAGGAACTGTTACTTTTTCTACTATCACTCTGTGGGCTGGTTTCGGAACCTCCTTTCGTCGCACTGCGAGCGATTGCGCTCAAAAAGTCATCGCGCGCTATGGCCCGGTGCTCCGAAAAGCATGATATTCGGCGATTTTTTCCGATGGGATAGCTCGTGAGTATCACTGTGAATTATCATGAATTTCAGTGAATTCGGCACGCTCTTCATATTGGTGGGGTAAAAAAGTGACCTTTACTTGGCAAATTTCCGAGTTCAGTTCGCAAATATTTACATAAGTAAACTTGGAGTACATGACATTCACATTAGGAGGTGGCAAAAACCTAATAAGAACAAATGCTGTTGACCGCATGATTCTAAGTGGCGTAGTTTTTTTATTATAATTCAATGACACGTTTTCTGGGACACCCTGTATATACAACACACCGCGGCTACACATGGTGGAGACCATCCTTCGCCCGGGAAGCAACTTAAGAAGTGTGGGCGTGTAAATTTATTTATTTTGGGATCAAACAATTAGCTTCAAGATGCCACTACCCAATATAATTAGAATGCTACTGTATTACTTACTATGTTTTTAAATCAACTTATTGTTTAACTGAGATGATATAGTCGCCGTCACAAATTAATGTGATCCCAGATGTTGCGGAAGAAAAGGTATACAAAACGCTGAAGGTATAATCGTAACATGGAAGTACTTTTTTATACCCTCAGCTGCCGCGGAAGGTATAGAATCAGAGATCTATACCTTACACATGGTTTAAACAGGGTATAGGCAGTGGTGATGAGGTATAAATGTCGTACTCTAGACCTTATTTATACGTTTTTGTACCTTTTATGTACCTTTTCTTCTAACAGTGTAGTTTGGGCCTAATTAGGGTTAGGTAAGCAAGACGTTTGACGTCCGGGGGAGCAGGCCTAAGGTTACGACGTATGAAGCCAAGTTTACGATTTGTATCCTTTACAATGGTATGAACGTGATCTGACCAGGAAAGATTTGATGAGAAATGAAGCCCTAAATACCTGTAGTTATCAGAAGTGTTGACAACCCATTCGTCAATGTGGTATTGATAGGTGAGGGGGGACCTAGAGCGAGAAAATGGAACATGGCAGCACTTGGAAGCATTTAAGGGAAGACGCCAAAAGGAACACCAGCTGGAAATTGACGCAAGGTCTTGCTGAAGGGTTATTTGATCTGAACGGGATTTAATAGCACGGTATAATACGCAGTCATCGGCGAAGAGCCTGATGCAGGAGGAGATGGAGTGCGGGAGGTCATTTATAAATATAAGAAATAGAAGAGAACCAAGAACAGAACCTTGGGGTACACCCGAAGAGACAGGGAGGAAGTTCTAGGTTTAATTTCTAGGTTTTCGCTGCTGTGCCCATTGACTTCCATCATGACCTGCACGAGGACCTGTTCGAGTGCCCTCTTGAAGAAAACCACGTCATTCACCTCATGAAGCTTATAGCTAACTGCTATGGCAAGATTCGACTTCACCATCTTGCAAAGGTGCACACAGAGAACGTGAATGACAGACCACGACTACGAAAGAAGCTCTCACGAATTATAGTATTCAACAATCAATGACGATGACTCATGGACGCAGAAGTCGTGCGTTTCAATATTCATTTTTAATTCCTACATGTCATGTTTACACTGAAGTTACTGTGCCGTTTTCTCCAATTTTATCTCGGTTTCACTTGCACCAATGCGACGCTAAATATGCCAGTTTGTTCCACTTTTCTTGTAAATTGTGAGGTAGGGTGCAAGTAAATAAACTGTTGTGTTAACCTCGTAAGCTCAGTCGCTCCTACAGTGTGTGTAATAAGTCATGCATGTGCATGCTCTTCGTGCATAGCGCTTCGAATTTCTGTACTAACTGCGCTGACAGCTGAACAACTGCAACACACTCGTAACAACAAATGGGGAGTTTCATTGCCAGGGGCGATACTCCACCCCCTTGCTGGTGGTGGTGTGGTGAATAAAATAATGAGCCCCTTCACAATAAGGAGCGAGGTGTTATTGTAGAACACACACACACACTCGTAGAACATACGATAATGGGAAAAGCCAAACGATAACCATACAACACCAAACCACACAATAACGAACGAAAACCGCGAAACACCTCAGGAAAACCACACAATAATGAACGAACACCACAGGAAAACCGAACAACAAACGAAAACCACACACACAAAAAAACGGAACTACCTTACAATAACAAACAGTGTGAACCCTTTCTGAGCAAAAAGAATCAATTTTATAGGTTGACATTCACCGAATTTCTTCATACATATGCTCCCCGTGCACGACAGTTATGACCCCACATTCGGAGTACAGGCAGTGGAGAAGAAAAAGAAGGCAATTACCATTAAAAACTACAGGAACACCACTGAAGCACGTTTGGAATACATCAGCACACTGATTCCTAAGAGATGTGTGCTAATCAGCAACGAGGAGCGTTTAAAGCAATGAGGAGCGTTTAAAGCGCAACAAATGCTTCAAAACAAATCTCGTCCCATTGTTTCCTATGGGAGCAGCCTGCGCCATTGGGACCTCCAACATGGCGGTCGGTTGCCGCACCTCTCTCCCACGAGCCCCTCTCCTATGCGCGATCCATAGAGATCAGTGAGCGTAGCCGGCTTCGCATTGCATTCTGGGATGCTCCTGTTTACCACGTGACCCTCCAGACACCACAGCGCCATGTTGCGTCTCGGGGTCCGAGCGGTGATGTGACGGGGAGGTGGCAGGGCAGGGGTCCGACTCAAACAACAAAACAGTGGTTTATTGCATCTTCGACGGGTTTCAGAGAACAGACAGAGCGAACGGGAGAGTCCGCTCCTTATAAAGCATTCGAGTGGCCATGGCCGTTACATACAAAAGAGCACTCACTTCATTAACAATAAAAGCACTTTGGCTTAACGTATTAGTTCTGTACATATCACTGTTGTCTGGGTCGTCTCCAGTCTGGAGGTGGCCGCTTTGTCCGAGGGAAGAAAGGCAGCTGATCCGACCGTGACCTGCTTTTGCGCCCACGTTGGAGACACGTTAACGGGTTTGACGGATTAACTGTCCGTTGTGGCTTTTGAGAATCGTTTCAAGAACCAGGTCGTATGCGGGAAGAAAAGGTTGTTCGGCGTCCGCTGACCATTCTTGGACGACGCAAAGAGGCTCTTGCATTAGTGAATGGCCCGGGGAAACTCGTGTCGCAACAACTCCTCCCCCGCCGGTGGTCATCACGATGGGGAGCAGTTACTTTCGCTGCTCCACTATGATGATGGACGTCATGATGCCTTGGATTCAACCAGTGCGTCCAGCTCCACGTGCCACTTTGTTTCCCGCTGAAGGGCGGACAGATGTCTTCAGTACATGACGAAACAGGGACACCCCTACGTTGAAGTCTTGGACTTGAATGGCCTCTGATGAAGAAGTATAGCTCTGGATACAACAATAGACAGCAGTGCGCGAAACAAACACACCGAACCACACGTGCGTGCACAAACAAGTGCCTCGCTATCCAAAGCCCGATCACACCAGACAGTGTTAACTCTGATAATATGTACATCTAATTTCTTTATGCCCTCAATTCAGGTACTTAACAATGAGCATAACCCTTGCGCACAAAAGAGGAATTACGCCCTCACAAATCACTGGTACCAGACGAGCACTCCATGATAGAAACACAAAGAAGTAGGTATTTACAATTGAAAATTGGTAAGCGTTCTTGAGCTCATCCAGTGAACTAAAAGCCTCTGCTCAGGCCGTCGGCATTTCCATTTTGGCTCCCCTTTTTGTAGCGTATTTCGTAGCTGTACTGTTGGAGTATGAGAGACCAACGTAACAAACGTCCGTTCTTTGGCGACATGCTCTGCAACCAGGTCAGAGGACAATGGTCTGTCTCGACTATGAATTTTGTCCCTGCCAGGTAGCACTCAAGCTTTTGTACAGCCCATACGAGACACGCGCACTCTTTCTCCGAGGCGCTGTACGCCTCTTCGCGCGTAGTCAACTTACGGCTAACGAAGAGAACTGGCCGCTCTCGCCCGCGATCGTCAAGTTGGCACAAGACGGCTCCTATGCCACGGTCGCTTGCATCACACTGCACTATAAAAGTGCGGTTGTAGTCCGGTGTTGCGAGCACCGGTTTGCGAGTTAGGGCCTCCTTTAGGGCCTGGAAAGCCTGTGCCTTACTTTCGTCCCATTCCACCTTTGAAGGGGCTGTTTTTCGAAGGGCATCCGTTAGTGGACTAGCAATTTGAGAGTAGTTAGAAATGTAATGCTGGTAATAGCCAGCGAGGCCTAAAAATGCCCGTATGTCTGTCTTAGTTTTGGGCTGCGGGAAATCTATTACAGCGCTAATCTTCAAGTCAGAAGGACGGCGGTAGCCCTGACCAACAACGTGACCCAGATAGGTCACCTCCGCGCTTCCCAGTTGACATTTCTTTGGTCGCACGGTTAGTCCAGCCTGCTGCAGACGACTCAAAACCTCCCTGAGGTGCTCTACATGTTCCTCCCAGGTATTTGAAAATATAGCCACGTCGTCGAGATACGGCAGAGCGAAGCTGCTTAGACCGTCCAAGATGTTATCCATCAGCTTCGAAAAGCAAAAGGGAGCATTTTTGAGGCCGAATGCTAATGCTGTGGGACGAAAGGTACCAAAGGGAGAGACAAAGGCGGCATACCGGCGGGCCCTCTCCGTTAGCGGCACCTGCCAGTAGCCCCTAACCAAGTCTAAGGTCGAAATAAATTTAGCTTTGCTCACGGTCTCAACCCTGTCCTCGATGTTGGGGATTGGGTATATCTCGTCCCGGGTTATCGCGTTAAGTCGCCGATAATCAATGCACGGCCGGGGATCCTTTCCTGGGACTTCAACCAATATCATTGGCGAGGTGTAGTCACTTTCACCTCGTTCAATCACCCCGAGTTGTAGCATGCGTTTGATTTCGACCTCCATAATGTCCTTTTGTCTGGGCGACATTCGATACGGCTTAGATCGAATCGATTCATTGCTAGTGAGCTGAATGTCGTGGGTTGTAACCGATGTTTTGCCTGGCTTTTCCGAAAAGACTCCTTTGAAGTCATGTACAATCCTTTTAAGGTCAGTTACCTGCATCGGTTCGAGCGATTCTCCTAAACGCGCGCAGCATACAATTTCCTCGACTGTGAGTTCTCTGGTGTCATCGACAGTGGGAATCTCAGGAGCCACTTCCTCGGGAACATTTAAACTGAGATTAACAATGACCTCACGCTCTCGGTACGGCTTCATGAGGTTAGAGTGGTACACCTTTACTGATTTCCGACGATTTCCCAGCTCAACCACGTAGTTGGTGTCTGAAATCTTTTGCACTACATTGGCGGGTCCCTCCCATTGCACGTCTAGTCGGTTTTGCTTTGCGGGTTTCAACAGCATTACTTTGTCTCCTGTCGCGAACACTCGCTTCCTGGCCGTCCTGTCATAATATCTCTTTGCTCTTTGCTGAGCCGCTTTCATGTTTTGCTCAACAACTTCTTTAGCGTGACTCAATCGTTCTAAGAGATTCAGAACGTACTCGACGACCGTCGGGTCCTCTCCTTGGCCTTCCCAAGATTCCCTCAATAAGCGCAATGGCGATCTTAGGTTCCTGCCATAAACTAGCTCTGCTGGATTGAAGCCGGTTGTTTCATGCGGAGCTGTGCGTAGTGCGAACATAGTCGCCGGGAGGCACGATTCCCAGTCTTTGTTGTTTTCAAAGCACAACGCCCGTAATACGCGCTTTAACACTCCGTGAACGCGTTCCACGCTATTCGATTGGGGATGATATATCGAGCTGTGAATTAGCTTAATTCCACATTTTTCCAAGAAGGTAGTGGTTAGACAGCTGGTGAAAACGCTCCCGTTGTCACATTGGATCTCTGATGGGAAGCCGACGCGCGCAAATATGCTGACAAGTGCGTCAACAACAGTCGTAGATTTTACTTCTACGAGAGGCACTGCCTCCGGGAACTTAGTTGCAGGGCAGAGCGCAGTAAGAATGTAGCGGAAACCTGACTTTGTGGCGGGAAGTGGTCCTACGATATCTATCACTAGACGCTTGAATGGTTCTGTGATAATGGGGACCAGTTGCATCGGGGCTCTCTTCTTGTCGCCCGATTTACCTACGCGTTGGCATGTGTCGCACGACCTTACAAACATTTCCACATCCTTCCAGCACATGGGCCAATAGTACTCCTGCACCAAGCGGAGCTTAGTCTTACGAATCCCTAAGTGCCCAGCCCATGACCCTGAGTGGGCTATGTGAAGGAGGTCGTCACGGTATTTCTGCGGAACCACCAATTGGTCAAAAGTCCTACCATTCCGGTCCTGATACTGTCTGTATAGAAGGCCCGATCGTATGAAAAATTTAATATTTTTCCTTGCTACACCTTCCTTGATGCTGTTACGCAGCTCGATAAGCGTTGGGTCAGCCTCCTGTTCCTTGGCGAAAGCTTCCGCATTTACGTTTGCAAGAATTTCAAAATTCTTCGATACTGGCGATAGGAAGTTGCCTTCGAAGGGCTGTACATCCGCGTCCGTCGCCTCCTGCGCAATTTCTTCACGGGCGCGATTTTCGTCCCTTCCCGAAGTTCCCTTATCGGCGCCATCCGCACTCCGACTATCGGAATTTATCGGGTCTCCCTGTGCCGTCTGATGTGGAACAGCATCGTATTCCATTTTCGACGCAAGCTCTCTTGCCTTAGAGCGAGTTAAAGCCAATACAAGTTCATCCGAAAAACACTGACCACGGTCCCTTAGCAACTGCTCAGATTTGTTGGAAAACAAGTAGGGATACGCCTGAGGGAGGTTTCTCGATACTGCCGCCTCTGTCACCAGTGTTCCGAATGGACCCTTAATGGTAACTCTTGCTAACGGAAGACACACGCTGTGTTCTTCCACGACCTGCTTAATCCAGGCAGATTCCCCAGTGTAGTTTTCCTTTTCTACGTACGATGGGTGGACAACGTCCATCGTAGCGGCAGAATCACGTAGTACTCGGCACGGTTTGTCATTTACAGTCATGTCCCGCAGGTACGGTTCGAGCAATTTTGCGTTCTCGGCGCTGCTACTGACGTAGGAAAACACTATATTTGGGCAGCTTCCCGCATAGTGGCCTGGTTTGTTACACACGTAGCAAACGTCACGTCTCCTAGACTCGAATACCCTCGTATTCTCTCTGTTAGACTGACCTCTGTTTTCTGACGTAGCAGGCGTCAGTCGTGCCTCGCTGCCGTTTCGCTTAGCTGTTTCCTGACCTTTTCCGAAACGCCCGGAATGAAACTTTTTCCTATGAACCTTTCCTGATTCTAGGCTTTCCTTCTCGCTTTCCAGTGAACCTTTAGACGACAGCGTGCTAACTGTCTGCGCTTTACGACGGGCTGCGAACTCCTCCGCGAGTTCTGCGGCTTTTTGCACATCTACCTCTTTCATGCGATCCTGAACCCAAAACATGGTCGCTTCGGGGAGGCAGCGATAGAACTGTTCTAAAGCTATACATTCGATAACCTTATCGTGGTCGCCGTGCACCTCTGCACTCTTAAGCCACTCTAGCAGGTTTGCCTTCAGCCTGTACGCGTGCTCTGGAAACGATTCGTCTGGCTTCTTGTTAGACGTGCGAAATCGCTGCCGAAAGGCTTCGGTAGACAAGCGGTATTTCTTTAACAGAGCGTCTTTCGCTTTGGCATAGACAGCGGCGTCTTCTTTACTTAGCCGAGCTATAACATCCGCGGCTTCACAGGGCAATAGAGTGAGGAGTTTCTGAGGCCAGACATCGCGCTCGAAACCTACTTTCTCACACGTGCGCTCGAAATTGACGAGATACAGACCAATGTCCTCCCCGACTTTGAAAGGTTGTAGCAGATCTTTGATTTTGATTTGCTCACTGTTCGCGCTTCTGCCTACAACACGTCCGGAACTTTCAGCCTCCAACCTGAGTTTCTCTAACTCCAATCTTTTCACAGTGAGCTCATGATCGCGTTTTTCCTTTTCGACGCGCTCCTGTTTTGCAGCTTCTTCCTTCTCTTTTCTTTCAAGGATCAACTGCCAACATTCCGTTAGTTCCTCATCATCGGCTCCAATTCCCCGGATAAGCTCAATGATTTGGGGTTTTCGTTTTGCCTGCCCAGCGCTACCTCCAAGTTCTTCTAGCAGAAGTAACAAGTCTGGCACCCGCAATTTGCTTAAGTCCATGGTTCCTCTCTAGAGTGCCAAATTCCCCGCTATATTTTTGGGTTGAAGCTGAACTTCGTGCTTCCTAACCAAAATAGCTAACAGAATTTGCCTAGTGCTTCCTCACCGTCTGGTAAAGATCTGACAAGGAAAGCGGTGCACTCACCCATGCGACGACTTGCGGTCCAGCGAGGTCTATCCCGACGCTGCCATCCAGTTGTTGCGTCTCGGGGTCCGAGCGGTGATGTGACGGGGAGGTGGCAGGGCAGGGGTCCGACTCAAACAACAAAACAGTGGTTTATTGCATCTTCGACGGGTTTCAGAGAACAGACAGAGCGAACGGGAGAGTCCGCTCCTTATAAAGCATTCGAGTGGCCATGGCCGTTACATACAAAAGAGCACTCACTTCATTAACAATAAAAGCACTTTGGCTTAACGTATTAGTTCTGTACATATCACTGTTGTCTGGGTCGTCTCCAGTCTGGAGGTGGCCGCTTTGTCCGAGGGAAGAAAGGCAGCTGATCCGACCGTGACCTGCTTTTGCGCCCACGTTGGAGACACGTTAACGGGTTTGACGGATTAACTGTCCGTTGTGGCTTTTGAGAATCGTTTCAAGAACCAGGTCGTATGCGGGAAGAAAAGGTTGTTCGGCGTCCGCTGACCATTCTTGGACGACGCAAAGAGGCTCTTGCATTAGTGAATGGCCCGGGGAAACTCGTGTCGCAACAGCCACTAGAGCAGACGACGCGAGCTGTAGTTGTGTTACAGTTCAGATGGCAGAATTAAGTTGAACGCGTGCTTGCACTTTATTTCTGTATGTTCGAATGTTTACAGTACTATTAGAAGACCAGTCACAGTGTGCAGAACGCAAAAGGAGTACGCGGGACCTGAAACATCACGTGTGGCAACGGTGACTTCCAACGTATGTACGTTTCTTGATTAAGTGGTAAAGAATGCCGTACTCAAAACACTATTGATCAGATGTGTACAACAACAGAGGATATGAAATGAATCTGCGGCACAGTGTCAGGTCCCAAACGGACAATTCAAGATGACTCGAACACACACAGGCGACTAAAACCGTGTACTTACGAATAAAATGTGTTGCCGTGACAGAGCTGCTTTCAGTTCAACGAGAGCTGCAGCCGGGACGGGAACACATTAGCATACGTTGTTTCTATGATGGTGCTCACATTTTCACAATAAATTACCTTGGGAAAGCAAAATCACACGGAGAGCAGCGCGAGAAACAAAGCCTTGCAAAACCGAAACTTTAGAGGGGATCACGTGGTGGACAGGGCGTAATGCCGATTTTGACTCGAGCGACCGCTAGAGGGTGGCTACGCTAGTCTGGGGCAGAGCCGTATATTAAAAGGGAGTCTGGCCATTGGGAGGAGTCACAAAAAGAGGCTCGACCTGTCAATCACAGTTTCGCTCCTCTGATTGGTTTGCTTTTTACCAAGGGGGTCGCCATGACACCATACTGCCACCCAAAATGGCGACGAAAACAAACACAGTGAAGCGGGGATTTGGTGACAAAAAAATTTCACAGACTAACCTGATTTTACGCTGCAAATGTACATCCTAATATAAATTTCTCGGAAATCAGTTTCAACTTATGCTCATGCATCAATATCTAACTGAAAATAATACGTTTTGTCGCCGGTGTTAGGCCTAGTGAACACGGCGATCACAACGAAATCATAACAAAAACGGCGCTGTGCTGTACAATCTTATTTTTAACAGCTGGATTTCATGGATATAAACATTCTTGTCTCTTATATTCCAACTATTCATGTAGATTTGTTTATAAATCATACCGACAACAGAATGTGTCCCAGCAGGTGGTTCTGCCGGCAGCGGTACAACGACGGAAGCAGACGACTATTCCCGACGTGCCTTACACTCCCTAGGTGGCGCTTATCAAATTTGCACCAACAATCCACTACTTTTGCAGATTGCGAGAGGTATCCATTTGAATCCCATCCAATCCACTTGCCACCCAAAATGGCGCTGCCCATGTTGGATAGGGGGGCAAATAGTGAGGATAGGCTGATTGATAGCGCCCCATATTTCAAGACTTCATTGGTCGGAAAGCTGAAAAAGTGGGTGGAGCTTCAGGTATAGGCATGACCCATTAATGGCCAGACTCCCTTTTAATATACGGCTCTGGTCTGGGGCGAAGAGCCGCTCCTTACGTTTCCTTCCCCCATGCCTCGATCGCTCTCTGGCCGTGCCTCTCGTGCTACACACCGAGTTACACACCTATGAGCAGCTGCAAGCTTGGACACAAGATGGCGCAGCAAATATTCGGACATGTAGGCAATAGATACTAGCTCGTTTGGTGCTTCTCATGTACTGCAGAAAAGTAGTAATACAGTCGACCCGCGTTTATCCGGACGGCTTCGTTTCCTGTGAAAATATCCGGATGGCGGGGGAAGTCCAGAGTGATCTTAAATGGACATCTTTATTGACCATTACACAGAAAACTTACTTTATTGTAACATACTTTTGTGTAACGTGCAAAGTCGGAAAGGGAGAAAATTCTTCCTAGCAACACCATCTTTGTGGCAGTAAAAAGGAAGCCACGACCAGGGTTCTCGACCTCGCTTGACTAGGTGTGGGCCAAGTGTCATTCCTGGAGAATGACCGGATAACTGAAGCCGATTGTTTGGTATTAGTCACTTCTGTTCCCTAGAATTCGCGTCCGAGTCTGGAAGCTGAAGTATGGATAAACGAGGGCGAAATACATAGGAAGAAATCCGTCCCCGTGCTTCTTGTCCGGATAGCGCAGGATCCGGATAAATGAAGTCCGGATAAACGCGGGTTGACTGTAGTAATAATGAATGAATGAAAAATAATAATTTCTAGGCTTTCACTGCTGTGCCCACCACTGATCTCGATTGTAAAAGGCTGGATCGCGGATAGGGAGCGCGAGCGTGCGGTAATCGGCCGCCGTCGTACTGTACCCAAAACAGTCGCCGCAGCGATCATGGCAAGTTCTTGCAATTACGGTCGTACCAACCGTACCGGCAAGGATACAGGGCCGAAATTTCTACAGGTGAGTCATTCTTTATCAAGGAATAAATAGGCCTCCATTCTGTACATTTATTTGACAATTATGAAGTGTTTTTTTTTTTTTGCCCAAAACCAGCACTGGGTGCAAGTTGTTTGATCACTCTTCCGAGGTTCAATCGAACACACTTGCATTTTACCCGGCGGCAAGTACAGTTCGAATGCATAATATGCTGGAGAGAACATGTCACACTGCACTGATAGTGGTGTCATCAATATGTGCGAGCACTCGAGCGCTTTCCTGCATGCATTGCTAGCACGCTACACTGTGTTCTCTACGGAAGTAAGTGCACAGTCATGTCTTTGAATCACTTTCGCGCTCAAAATCAGTATTACGACATAATGAGAACAAGAGAGTCAATCTTTTTCATGTATTGGTATTGTTTTGTGCCTTGGGTGATTTGTGACAAAGAATCCTACGTAACGGTGGTGTGGTGTGACTTGGATACCGCCTTTGTGTCTGAGCTATGTTATCAGCTTGTTGCGATAATAATTTGTAGCTTGTCGTGTTATTTGTAGCAGTGTTTAAGGCAAAAGTCGTCTCTCAATACAAGTTTCTTCACGGGGGCTACTTGATAGCTTTTTCCTCTCTGACAGATAGTGACTAAAAATGGCATACATGCCTTTCACCCCTAGTCCCCCAACACTTTGTCAAATAATAAACAACTTTGACAAATAAATAAATAAATGACATTCTTGAATGGTTTATTCGCGTCGAACGTGGACAAATTTTAACAATGTATTATTAATGTTTGTAGTCAATAACTGACATTGTATAGGAGAAAGAAGTTTTAGTTTATTTACTTTGCGCCTATGTGCAAGTGAATCTAAATTTGGTTCTTGCAACATACATGGAACCGAAGAAGTTCCTCGAAACCCAGATAATATAAGCCGGGGAGCTGATCTTCGTACTTTGTCTACTTTTTCCTTCTTCTTCTTTTTCTTTTTTATTGCGTGCATGTGTAGGGATCCCAGACTGCAGATGCATACTCTAACCAAGGTTGAACTAAGGTTTTATATGGCTGTTAATTTAATGTCATTATTTTGTACCATGACGAAACTTCCTTCTTAGCATCCACAGACTTCGAGTGGCTTTCGCGCACATATGGCTATCCCATTTCAGATGGTTCCCTTTAAATTTGTCGCCAGCAATGAAAAGGGTGCCCAGAAGAGGCACAGACTATCGGCTGCTCGCAACCTGAGGCCATTTGCTTCAATATGTGGACGGATATCAATATACGGACACCGGAGTGGTTATAGGAATGGCCCGATATGGATCACGCGTCGCATGCCGATATCCCGTAAGCCGAACCCCCCAACCGTTTTATAACCACCGGCTTAGCGCCGATATCACGATGTTGGAAATCAGTGCTTTGTCGGCGGATAAGTGAGTGACAAAGGACGAAGCATCAGAGATAAAACGTGAAATTTACTTCAGTTAACTTCCCCGCGCGCCAACAGCTTTGAGATCATGTATCAGCGTCAGCCTTTGCTACATTCAGGATATAATTGCGCGATTGTTGCGAATATTTGCATTGGTGCGATTGCGAAGAACTGCAGAACACGCCTTCGCCAAGAACCTAAAGTGCCGATAAACTGATTCTAACATGACCTGACGTCTAAAATGCCAGCAGCCTAATTCTAAACTGACCTAACTGTAGTATATAGTATAATAGTATAGTAATAGTAATAATAATAGTAGTAATAATAATATAGTAAGTATATAGTATAATAGTATAGTAATATAGTATAGTAATAGTAATAATAATATAGTAAGTATATAGTAATAGTATAATATAATAGTGCATATCCCTCTTGTATCATGAAGCGTAGCAATGTATATATCACTCCTCATAGCCTCATAGATTGTAAATAGAGGCGCTGTCCATATACTGACCGTTCCACGTCGTATTAAATTTTCCTACAACAGTAAACATCTAAAATGGTGGCAAATTGATTCTAACGGTGAGCAGTTGTCCGACGGGCAATTGTCTGGTGAGCAACTGTCCGGAAGGGTTCCATGAAACTGCATTCGATAAAATGGCATCGATGAAACGTCGTTCGACGAACCGGCGTTCGATGAAATGGGCGGACACCCGATATGCTTGCATTGCTTTTCTCAGTGCGCCGTGGTACGCAAGAGGCAAATAGGCGCATCCCAAACTAACGAAATCATAACAGACATCAGTCCAGCGTCCTTACGGTCCAGTACGTACATCAAGTGTACTACAGGAACTCACGGCGACAGGACATCGGAGGGAGTTATAAAGTTTGAGATAGGACGAGCTTAAAAAGAACACAACTAGGCACGTGCTATACTTGAGCATACAATGGAACCAAGAATTCGTTCTATTTTTTTCTTTTAAGCCGTTCTGACCTCTTATCTTTGCACAACGAACTTTTTGTCACTGAACTTTGTGTTGTGAAGTCCGTCTTTGGGTCGCTCAGTGAATGCGGATTATTCCCCTACAAGGAGAAAAGAGACCAGCTCCAGTGGCGCAGCGGTAACGCGTGCGCTTGGAGACTGGGAGGTCCGCGGTTCGAATCCGCGGGCCGGCTGTGCCGTCTGGGGTTTTTCCTGGGTTTCCCTCAGATGTGTAATAGGCGTATGCCGGCACAGTTCCCCTGAAGTCGGCCCATGGACGCAGCTATCCTCCCCCCGAGCGGATTCCGCTCGGTCTTCCACTTCACCCTTCCCTCTCCTCCTCTCCACCACCTTTCCCTTCCCGAGAAACATGCCGCCTAATCAGGCAGGCAACCCTCTCGGGTTCCTCCCAACGACACTCCTCCTCCTCCTCCCAGGAGAAAAGAGGGGTCAAAACGCCGGTGTGTGGTTTACGCGGAACCGGCGCCTTCTTTGTTTCAGTATCTCTTCAGCTTCTAGACCTTGGCAGAATTGTAGTCCATCGTTTCCGGTCTGAACTGGTGACTTGCAATGGCGTATGTGCCCGCAATGTTCTTGAACATTCCGTCCCACACAGTCGACAGAAAGGAATGTCAGGCTATTAGGTAACGTATTACACAGAGTTAAATATTCCTTAAGATAACAGCATCTAGGACTGACGCTTTATTTTGTTTTTCTTCTTGTTTTTTGTTACATCAACGCTACAAGCGAACCAATAAAAAAATCGATCAAACGACCGCTGCCGTTTCGATCAAACGGCGTTCGATCAAATGACTTTCGACCAAATGTCCCGCGTTCGATCAAACGGCTTTCGACCAAACGACGTTCGATGAAATGTCTCGGAACCATTAATCCTATAAAGTGGCAGTCGGATGTCATTTTGCATGAGCACGCATCATGATATGCTACAGCATATAAAAACAACAGTGTACTCCACTACCGAGGCATTACGGCACGGGTTTCAGAGGACCGCCCTTGACCACATGTACTGTTGTCATCGCCAGCAAAAGCCTGTCCATGCAGTCCCTTGCAATAAATGTCATGTGCATTAATTTCACAGCCTGCTGTGGTCAATTGCATGCGTCTCCTGGTTTCACATAGAAAGATGATGCGCGCCCAGTCGATTGACAGCGGTACGGTGCCACCAAAAGTTTAATGAAAGAAACCATCAAAAAAGTAGTCTTCTTTGGTCATTAGCCAGCATTACCAAACATACGCACAAAAACGGCCTGGGCGTCTCGTCAAAGTCCTTCTGTAACAACATGTGTGGCATCATGTTCAGTAAAAGGGGGAAAAGAACCAGAGTCTTCTGTCGGCATTATCTAAACATACGCACAAAAACGGCACGGGCATGGCATCTCATCAAATTCCTTTCGTAACACCACGTGTCACATGACGCAGTGAAGACAAAAAGGGGGTATGAAACAGAAAAGAAAAAAAAAAACGCAGAGGGAAACAGTTTATAATGACGCATTGTCCCGCGAAACGACAAAGAAACAAAAACGGGGTATACCTCTCACCGGCCGTGTCCCGGTCCACAGCGCATCGCACACGAATCGTATGACATGCTCAATAAAAGGGAAGGCACACACACACACGCCAAAGAACGCCCTACTATCACCCAAACACGGGCGCAACGATTCCGCGGACGTCTTATCAAGATCACTCTAACAACGCGTGTTCCATATATTTAATAAAACAAACAAACGCGGGCATCATCAAGGACGCCGCAAACGCGCCATTCGAAGTCCGCGCCTAACAGGCAATAAATCAAGCCATCATAAAACGTTCGTTAAAAGCAAAAACAAACAAACAAACGCGAGCATCGCTCAAGGACGCATATCATAAAACGTTTAAAAGCAAAAACAAGCCATCATAAAACGTTCATTAAAAGCAAAAACAAACAAACAAACGCGGGCATCGCTCAAGGACGCATATCATAAAACGTTTAAAAGCAAAAACAAGCCATCATAAAACGTTCATTAAAAGCAAAAACAAACAAACAAACGCGGGCATCGCTCAAGGACGCCGATCATGAAACGTTTATTAAAAGCAAAAACAAGCGAACACAGGAGCCGTCAAAATCCGTCAATTCATTCCACGAAAACAGAAAAAGAAGAAGAAAAAAAGAGAGAGAGACAGAAATGGGATCATGACTCAGTACTTATCACTGATCTCGATTGTAAAAGGCTGGATCGCGGATAGGGAGCGTGAAGAAACCGGCCGCCCTTTCACCATCACCACCACCACCACCGGCCGCCATCTTACGGTGCCCACAACAGTCGCCGCAGCGATCATGGCAACTTATTGCAATTATGGTCGTACCAACCGTACTGGCAAGGTTACAGGGCCTAAATTTATACAGGTGAGTCACTCTTTATCGAGGAATAAATAGGCGTTCATTCTGTATATTTAGTTGACCATTATGAAGTGTTTTTTTTTTGCCCAAAACGAGCACAGGATGCAGGTTGCTTGATCGTTCTTCCGACGTTCAATCGAGCACACTTGCATTTTACCCGGCGGCAAATACAGTTTGAGTGCATAATATGCTTGAAAGAACACGTTACACTACACAGGTAGTGTTGTCATCAATATATGTGCGAGCACTCCAGCGCTTTTTTGCATGCATTGCTGGCATGGTTCACGGTGTTCTCTGCGGAAGCAAGTGCCACTTCATTTCTTTGAATTACCTTCGCGCACAAGTTCGGTATTACGTCATAATGAGACCACGATTGTCACCTTTTTTCATGTATTGGTATTGTTTTGTGCCTTGGTTTGATTTGTGACAAAGAATCCTACGTAACGGTGGTGTGGCGCGACTTGAATAACGCCTTTGTCTGAGCTGTATCGTCAGCTTGATACGATAGTAATAATTTGTAGCGTGTCGTGCTATTTGAAGCAGTTTTTAAGGCAAAAGTGGTCTCTCAATACAGGTTTCGTCATGAGGGCTACCCAGTGAATAATCTGTGTAGTGTGATACGGCTGGGTGTACAGGTAAGTATCACGTTCCTCATCCACTGGTTTCTACTTTACAGGAAGGAACAACCTCAGTGCACGCACTGTGGTTAGCCTCTCTCAGTTTTGCATATTTTCTTACATGTTCACATCAGAAACACACCTTACACTTTAGGCTCCTTCACCCAGCAATATAAAAATTAGAGATTATAATTCTTTTTAGAAGAGTTCCCCATATTGTTTTTCGAATAGTTTTTAATCTTTTTAATTCTTAGAAGATACGGGGATTGTAAACCATGTTTTAAACTGATGTTTTAACATTTGTCCAATGCATTTATTAAACAACATACTCATTTTTAACTGGTTGCACCCAAACCAATGTTCTGATGTATTATTTCCTTTGTTGTCGATGCACCATAAAAATTGGAATAATCATCATCAATGCAGGTTACTTCACAGCTGCCTCGACATACTCAAGAAATGGGTGCAGAACCTGCGTAATGCCCACAAACTTTGATTACCAGAGCACCTCCAGAAAGTATGTGTCACATGGGATTTTTAAATGTATTCACAGTATATAATACCTTGTATTAACTGTTGTAGATCTAAGCCGTCTCTACAGTACACTCTCAGAAATTAAGGCCGTGAGAACCGTGATAATTGTTTCAGTTAATAGGCATGCACATATATGCTATAAGAAGAAAATTATTTCTTCAGAATGCACTTCTCTGGCTACTGGTGTTGTTTACATCTACTGTTGATCACATTCATTTATCACATATTATATTCTTATATATATTATTATATTAACACATATTTGATCACATTAAATTCAAAATTTATCATATATAAGAAAATACCAGGAGGGAAGTTGCTATTCATTGTTCATTCTAACATAAAATTGAGTGCTACAAATTTAGAGAGAGTACCTGTCCATTGTCATTCCTAAAATATATATTGTCATTGTAGCAAGGTCATAAAACAATAAATGTAGTCTTTTGTGACCTCCCTGCACGTTCATTGTATCCTGAAACGCATAAGTGCAAGAAATAACTTGAATAAACTTGATGTTGTATAAACTTGATATAAAATGTTGAATAATATAATGTATGATATAAAATGTTCAATAAACTTGAACTTGTATATTCTCTTTACTCACCATCAGTGACGTTCTTTACAAAAGCATATCGTGTTAGATTTTTTTTTTTGTTTACGTTTCACAGATGGGGTACACGAGGGCCAAAATGACAAAATCACAACTGTTTCAAGCTCCAAATCGTCCTGCTGCAATTATCCTGTTGCAGACCATACGTGTGTAGTGCAAGAAGGCCCTTGCACATCAAAATGTAAGATGGGAGTCACAGTTAATGCAAAGTGGTTCCTATGAGAGACTTCGATGCTGAACAAAATTGTGCAAACTGCGGAAGGTGCCATAGAAGATATTCAGAAAGCGTGCCTGGTCTCACAACGGTGCTACGACGCTCTCTTTTAGATGACGATGATACTCATTGGAGTTTCAGATGTGCAGCTGCATTTTTTCGAACGTGCTCCACATAACAAGCATGACAAAGTCAGCACTGGATAGCAGGCCCCCGTTCCTAAGCAGCTTTGCTCACGCTGCAGTTGTATTCAGCAAAAGCATGTGAGTACTCGAGAAGGACATTCAGTTTGGCACAACCGCGCCTGCAACAAATGAAGGAAGAAACAAACATAGAAGGGCTGTACTTCAAAAAGAGGTAAATCTTGTGTCTCAAGGAGGTGTTACCACTTTTAAGTAACTTAATTGATTACTTAAAAACCCGAGACTAGGGGACAAAAAACGACAAACACAGACAAGGTCTCAGACAAGGTTTGTCGTTTTTTGTCCCCTAGTCTCGGGTTTTTAAGTTATGGATCTATACCACCAGCTCGCTTGCTACCTCTCTATCCTCTCGTTGTTAATTGATTAAGCTTACATCACTACCTGATTAACTGTCCTAACGAGCGTGTTCTAATTGCGTGAAGCAATTAAATCACGCTCACAACGTATTTAGGCTGCTTCGGTGTGTCCATATTTGCGAGGCAAAGCACCGCAGTCGTTTACTAAAAGACACTTTCTGCGGCGGTGCTTGATATAAATCATACGAAACCGATACACGGCTAAAACAACGGCTGTGATTCTACAGAACGATCTCTTTCTGCCGTGCGAGTATATCCTTTCCCGGGCCGTTCTTTATGGAACAATTTTTGTCCAGAACGCAGCACGGGATATTACATACATGGTGGTTGTTAACCTCACATCGTTTCTTGTTGAAATATTGGCTGGGAAACGTACTGTAGTACAATCCCCAGCGCTGCACTGCTGTGATGGTCTAGTTTCGGAATGCAAAACATAACGTAATTAAGAATCGAACGGCAGGACACCTGTGAAACACTGTTAGGATACATCAGTATACTGGCCCCTTACAAAATTGTGTGATGACAAGCAACGATCAACGCCTGCAGCGCTATAAATACTCACAATCTCCGTTGCCTCCCATTGTTTTCTATGGGCGCACACTGCGCTTTAGGGCCTCCCAACATGGCGGCCCGAATGCACGCCTCTCCCCCGCGAGCCCCTCTCCCATGCGCCATCCAGCCTTTATAGATAGAGATCAGTGGTACTTATCGCCGACCATTTTCGCGGTCCCAAGGAACGCGCGTCCCTAGGTTCACACCACTGATCTCGATTGTAAAAGGCTGGATCGCGGATGGGAGCGCGAGCGTGAAGAAACCGGCCGCCAGATTACTGTACCCACAACAGTCGCCGCAGCGATCATGGCAACTTCTTGCAATTACGGTCGTACCAACCGTACTGGCAAGGATACAGGGCCTAAATTTCTACAGGTGAGTAATTCTTTATCAAGGAATAAATAGGCGTCCATTCTGTATATTTATTTGACCATTATGAAGTGTTTTTTTGCTCAAAGCGAGCACTGGATGCAGGTTGCTTGATCGCTCTTCTGAGGTCCAATCGAGCACACTTGCATTTTACCTGGAGGCAAATACAGTTTGAGTGCATAATATGCTTGAAAGAACACGTTACAGTACACTGGTAGTGTTGTCATCAATATATGTGGGAGCACTCGAACGCTTTTTTGCATGCATTGCTAACATGGTACACGGTGTACTCTGCGGAAGCAAGTGCCACATCAATTTCGTTGAATTACCTTCGCGCACAAGTTCGGTATTACGTCATAACGAGGCCAAGATTGTCACCTATTTGCATGTATTGGTATTGTTTTGTGCCTTGGTTTGATTTGTGACAAAGAATCCTGCGTAACGGTGGTATGGCGCGACTTGAATAACGCCTTTGTGTCTGAGCTGTATCGTCAGCTTGTTACGATAATAATAATTTGCAGCGTGCCGTGCTATTTGTAGCAGTTTTTAAGGCAAAAGTGGTCTTCCGTCAATACAGGTTTCGTCATGAGGACTACCCAGTGAATAATCTGTGCAGTGTGATGGTGATACGAATGGGTATCACGTTCCTCATCCAGTAGTTTCTGCTTTACAGGAAGGAACCACCTCAGTGCACGCACTGTGGTTGGACTCTCTCAAATTTGCACATTGTCACATCAGAAACACACCTTACACCTTGGGCTCCTTCACCCAGCAATATAATAATTACAGTTCTTTTTAGAATGGTTTTTAACCTTTTTCAATTTTTAGAAGATACAGGGATTGTAAACCATGTTTTAAACTGATGTTTTAACATTTGTCCAATGCATTTATTAAACAACATATTCATTTTTAACTGGTTGCCCCCAAACCATTGTTCTGATGTATTATTACCTTTGTTGTCGATGCACCATAAAAATTGGAATAATCATCAATACAGGTTATTTCACAGCTGCCTCGACATACTCAAGAAATGGGTGCAGAACCTGCGTAATGCCCACAAACTTTGACTACCACAGCACCTCCAGAAAGTAAAGGCATATGTGTCACATGGGATTTTTAAAGGCATTCACAGTATAATACCTTGTATGAACTGTTGTAGATCTAAGCAGCCTCTACAGTACACTCTCAGAAATAACTTGTCAGGGAACTGTGATAATTGTTTCAGTTCATAGGCATGCACATATATGCTATAAGAAGAAATTTATTTATTGAGGATGCATTTCTCTGGTAGTGATGTTGTTTACATCTACTTTTGATCACATTAAATTTAAAATTCAGCATATATGAGAAAATATCAGGAGGGAAGTTGCTATCCATTGCTCATTCCAACCTAAAATTGAGTGCTACAAATTTAGAGAGTGTACCTGTCCATTGTCATCCCTAAAATATATACTGTCATTGTAGGAAGGTCACGAATAAAAAAATGTAGTCTTTTGCGGCCCCCTGCACGTTCATTGTATCCTGAAACGCATAAGCGCAAGAAATAAATGTTGAACTTGAAAAATGTATACTCTCTTTACTCATCATCATTGATATTGAACAAGAGAGAAACTGATGTTCTGAGGCTGGAACGACATAGACGGGACAGATACAAACAAAGCCTCAAATTGCCTATGAAATCAACGATGAAAGATGAAAGTCACTGAAAAGGTTAGCCAGCTGTAGGGATCGAACCCACATCTTCTGGATTACCGGTCCAGGGCTCTACCAATCTACCATCTTTCATCAGTGATCTTCTTTGTAAAAGCATATCGTGTTAGACTTTTTTGTTTACGTTTCACAGACAGGGTACACGAGGTCCAAAATGACAAAAGCACAACTGTTTCAAGCTCCAAATCGTTCTGTTGCAATTTGCAGACCATACGTGTGTAGTGCAAGAGGGCCCTTGCACATCAAAGTGTAAGATGGGAGTCACAGTTAATGCAAAGTGGTTTCTATGAGAGACTTCGATGCTGAAGAAAATTGTGCAAACTGCGGAAGGTGCCATAGAAGATCTTCAGAAAGTGTGTCTGGTCTTACAACGGTGCTACGGCGCCCCTTTTAGATGACGATGATACTGATTGGAGTTTCAGATGTAGAGCTACATTTTTTGTAACGTGCTCCACATAACAAGCATGACAAAGCCAGCGCTGGATAGCAGGCCCCCGTCCCTAAGCAGCTTTGCTCACGCTGCAGCTGTATTCAGCAAAAGCATGTGAGTACTCGAGATGGACATTCAGTTTGGCACAACTGCGCCTGCAAATACACAGAACAAATGAAGGAAGGAACAAACAAACATTGAAGGGCTGTACTTCAAAAAGAGATAAGTCCTGTGCCTCAAGCAGGTGTCACCACTTTCTAAGTAACTTAATTGATTAAGCTTACATCACTACCTGATTAACTGTCATAACGAGCGCGATCGAATTGCGTGAAGTATATTTGAGCTGCTTCGGTGTGTGCATATTTGCAAGGCAAGGCACTCACGTCGTACACTTAAAGACTCTTTCTCCGGCGATGCTTGATATAAATCATACTAAACGCATACACGGCTAAAACAACGGCTGTGATTCGACAGAACGATATCTTTCTCTGATGCGAGTATATCTTTTCCCGGACAGCTCGTTACGGAACAATTTTTGTCCAGAACGCAGCACTGGATATTATATACATGGTTGTTGGTAACCTCACATCGTTTCTTATTGAAATATTGGCTGGTAAACGTGCTGTAGTACAATTCCCAGTGCTGCACTGCGGTGACGGTCTAGTTTCGGAATGCAAAACATAACGTTATTAAGAATTGAAAGGCAGGGCACCTGTGAAACACTGTTAGGATACATCAGTATACAGGCACCTTACAAAATTGCGTGACGACAAACAATGATCAACGCCTGTAGCGCAATAAATACTCACAATCTCTGTTGCCTCCCGTTGTTTCCTATGGGCACACACAGCGTTTTAGGGCCCACCAACATGGCGGCCCGAATGCGTGCCTCTCCCCCAGGAGCCCCTCTCCCATGGAGGAAAGAAACACAGGAGCGGCCGTTTCGAGCAGATTTCCGTGGGACCCCTCTGGCGGTCGCTCCTGTCAAAACCGCCATTCCTTCCTGTCCACCACGTGATCCTCTCTAAAGTTTCGATTTGGCAACGCTTTGTTGCTCGCGCTGCTTTTCGTGCTTTTATGCTCTTCCTAAGTCATTTACTCTTAAAATGTGAACATCGCTGCAAAAACAACGTAGTGTTAACGTATTCCTACCGCTGTTGCGGCTGTGGTTCAACAGAAAACAGCTCTGCCACGGGAATACGTTTCATTCGTAAGCACGTACTTGACTGGTTGTTTCGTACCCCTGTCTGTAAGAGAGTCATCTTGAATCGTTCCTTTGCAAGCTGTGGCTGTGCTACAGCTAGATTCAATTGATTTGCTTCATCGTTGTACAAATTTCATTACTGGCAAGCAACAAACACACAAAACGTGGCCACGTCGCCATGCAAACATCGCTGCCACGAATGATGTTTCTAGTCCTACGTGGTTGTCCTGCAGACGCTGACCGGTCTTGTAGTAGAAGGGTAAACCAAGAGTAAACCTCCGAACACATACAAATAAAGCTGGACGTGCGGCGTTCATCACAATGCACATATCTGAACTGCAAGACAATCACGACTCCCGTCGTCTGCTGTGACAGCTGGCCTGCGCATGCTCTTGGGGTCACGTGAGCGGTCACATGGTAGACAGGAGCATCCCAGAAAGCATTGCGAAGCTGGCACGCTCGTCCCGATGGCAAAAGGTTGGAAGGGCCGCTCCTGTGTTTCCTTCCTCCATGCCCTCTCCCATACGCGATCCAGCCTTTATACATAGAGATGAGTGGTTCACGCCAGATGGGTCAAAGTCGCCATCTTGCCATGTATTTTGGCCCATTCCCCGCGTAAAACAACGGGGATCGTCATCTTGTGGGACGGTTGTTGCCAACATCGCAAAATCTGCCACCTAGATTTGTACCCAAATAGAAATTATCTGCAAATAATGTGCACCGAGCATGCTATTTCTCAAAATAGCCACTTCAATCCGTATCCAATCCAGCGTGAGTTATGGCTGCCGTCGCTCCTCAATGGGTGTGTGGATGTGTTCACGGTATTTCCAATCACTGCGGACATACGATCCTGTGCGTTCTGTGCAGTTGTGTCTGTGGAGTGCGATGTTCGTTAGATATTGTGATGCTCTCCAGCCAGCTGAGGCTTTTTTGGGTGATGAAGGTGCCCAGCGTAACTCTACGATGCATCTCTCTACGACGACATTGTGCGAAGAAGTGACTACATTTGTACATTCATGCACGTCGTCCTGCGTATGTTGGCTAAAACACTTCTTCGTTAGTGCACAGATTATGTTTTGTGATTGCCAATGAACGGCAGTACTTGAAGTAGGCAGCTTCGTTTTCGCTTTCGCAAATGAAGAATGTTTTCTGTCACAAGTGCTTCGTGAAACAATTTTCTTCTGCAACGACCCTGAAAGCTATGTTGCGAAGGTTTGACAATGCAAATTGTTTGAAACGCTATTCGTAATTACAAATATTTTTGCGACTGAGTTGTGGGATAATAACGCACAGTGTATGATAATGGTAGACTGGATTTATTCGCAAATATATATTTGGTAATCGGTTATATTTGATAAGGCAAGTTGTATCACGACTTCGAATCCCTCGCAAGTACTCCATGAATCAATTTCAATCACCATGTAACTTTTCTCTTAAAAATCTGGTTTGGAAGTGGAACCGCTTTCATGCACCTCTTTTTGTAACCGTATCGTTCACGTCATCCCCTTCCACAGTCAAAGAAACGGGCTTAAGGACGATGTATGTTTAGCTGTATCGTAAAAGACCTTTCCCACCGTCCAGTCTGATGACATTCATATTCACACATAGCATATACCTTTCAGTTCTCCACATATGCAAGCATATTGACATAACATGAAAAAGGATTGGTTGGTGATTCTCATGAATTAACAGAAAACCTGATTGACTAGATATGACATGAAAAACGGTTAAAACTTGGCCTGGTTGGTGATCACGGGAAGAAAGTTGCAGAATGCCATATTCATATAGTTTACTCTATACCACGAAAGTGTGATAAGGTATATATCGGGTAATCATCAAGATGCATAAATAGAGTGAGTGTTTTGGCTGGTTAATAAAGCACTGGGGTTTTTTCAATTGTTTTTAATTGAAAGTGCATGAACACTCGTTTAAAAGAACATTCAACTAATACCTCAAATAGATACGGTGCATTGGGGGACCACTTATTGACATGTGGTTGTGACAATGAAAATATGGCTAGGAAGCAAGGTGGCTGTGAAGATGATGCATAATGTAAAAACCCAGAGGATAGGGAACACGAAGGGACAGACACAAACGTGACTTCGTGTTTGACTTGTGTTCGTTTGACTTGACTTCGTGTTTGAAGCAGATGTCAACGCGTATGCTCAATCAGACGGCATCTGATGAACACATGTCTGATGAACATGTTCATCGTCGGTCATGTTCCATGTCATGTCATGTTCACTATGTTCCATATAGTGTACCCCACAGGGTGACGATGACGTGTGTGACTTGTGTGAAAACACACCGTGTTTGTGTCTGTCTCTTCGTGTTCCCTAGTCCCCGGGTTTTTACATTATGTGTGGCATGTCAGGCAGAATTCCAAAAAACACAAATTTTGTTCAGGTGTAAAAAATAAAGTAGCCTTCTCTTTCAAGAGGCGCATGAGATTAAAAACAGGTAGTAACTGGGTCAGTAACCCCTGTATTTATCTTTGTGGTGTAAACAGGAAGTCCAACATGACAGGGAACAAAGGGGGAGAGGAGGTCTCATGTATTTAAGGCTTCGTTTCACAAAATAAAAATTCTTTGGTTGGCAGTTCAGTGCGGTGTCCTCATCTCTTTTGTGTTTCGTTCTCGTCTTTTCCTGCACAGGGGGTTTTTGTCGTTTTTAACTATATTAGACGTAAGATGTGAAACAGTGATTACGTTCACAAAGCATATGTACAAATGAAGTTTACTTTGTTGTTGATCACTTATTATAGATTTCTTAACAAAATGTGTTTGCTTCGCTTTCACATGAGTTGAGGCATGCATACAATTAAGAAATCTGTGCAGCTGTAAAATATATGTAAATGGTTTGTATTACACGTTACTAATGCCTGCAAAATTCATATTCACCCAGCCATATGCTTGCTGCTTTTTCCACACAAACGCTTCCTACTTGATAGAAGTGAAATGTGGAACACCGTCATTGCATACACAAAATGTGTGCACACATAGTGGCATTACTGTGCTGGACGTTACTACTTATTGCTTTGAACTAAAATTTGTTTATGTATGGACATGTACAACATATCTGGCATGAGCTCTGTCATGTACCATGATCGTTACCTGTGTCTGAAGGGCACGCCGTTCCGAGGAACTTTGAAATCACGCGCACTGTGCCTCCAGTAAAATACCTCACTTGTGCACTTCCAAAGCGCACTTCCATGACAAGTGGTTGCAAAGCAACATATGCGCTTTGCGTGTATGTATGCTCATCACAGTGAAGAAGATTTTCTCCAATAAGGAGGGATAAGCTATATTGACAATGCTTTCCATAAGCAGAAGTATGCCGTTCCCACTGTGGTCAACCATCATACCAATATACGCTTAGTGTAGGCTACTCGTTTTGGTGCAGGAAGAGGGTGAGAGTTCGTCACTGCTGTACCTTAGAACTGATCTGCTTCAGTAATCGCGATGGAGGAAAAGAGGAAGCATCAAGTCATTGATATGTACCATTTTGGTAGATGTCTGTTCTTTTTTTTTTTTTTTTTTTTTGCCATGCCTTCTCCTCTGGTCCATGGAGGCTTCACATCAGGAATATGCCATTGAGGTGTGGTCACATTTCGTGATCTTTGGACGTCTGCATTTATCAATTAGGTTTGACCCTTAGCAGTATTGTACTGCGGAGTGTTGAACGTTCCATACTCCCCCTTCTTTGCAAGTATATCATAAACATTTCAGACAGACTTTGGCTCAACATGTAGTTCCAGATGTGTTTGCATAGGATAGATATGTAGCACGCCAAAACTCGCAACCACGAAACCGAAACTATCATTCTAGCTTGTGCATGCGTTACAATGCGAGCGTTACAACAATCGCTGAGAATGTCGAAGGCAATATGGGTTAGTTATTACTAACTTTTACCTGTTTACTGCATCATTTTTCAAGAAATTCGTTTGTTTAAGCAAATATGACAAAGACACAACAGCGGCGTTTTGTGCCGCCGTAACTGGCGAACTTCGGGTTTCCGGGGGCGGATTACTGGCCATTGCATCGGTGCGTCGGCCTAACGTGGCAACGCCCACCGTCGTGCAAGCGCGTGCTGCCGACGCACGATCTGAAGTGGTCAGTAAGGCCACCGTCGTCCGCTGGGTAGGCGAGCCTCGCCAGCGCGAGGAGCAATGACGCTACTCTCGATGGCAGACGCAAGTGTGTCAAGCAAAAAGCCTAAATTTGACGACATTAACTTACTTTGTATTTACCTCTAAGAAATATAAATTTTGTTACCGCGTGGAAAGAAACCTTCTTGCACATACTTCGCTAGATGAGCACGTAAGACACGAATCAGCCAATGCGAATGCATTGCAGTGTCGTCTGCTGCCGTCATCTGTTCGAGGAGAATCCTTCGGTGCCCGGAGCTGTCTCTTTTTCTTTTCACGCGAAACATGTGTTGAGGATTAATTGCGTATTTTATCTTAGCATTACATTCGTAGAAGACGAGGACTGTGATCTGTGCACTATACGCCGCGTGGAAGATTGCTATACTGACGAGGATAAAGTTATTTGGTGGACTAACGATGTGCTTGCTGAGCTTTTCGAGTGACCCCCTCCTCCTTTTTAATTGTACAACTAAACTAAGCAGTTATTCGGGTAAGAGCTCACGGCGACACACAGCCTGCTGAGGCTTCCAGAGATTTGCCGGCTGCAGCATGCAACCAAGCTCAAAATGTGCGGAGCGGAGGCAGATGTCGACGGAGGATGAGGCAGGTGCCACCATCAATATCGCACCAACTCCTTGAAGAACGAAGGAGAATGGTGGAACAACAACGGCGGACCGCAGGAAGCATTGACCGCCTATACTAGGTATGCCAATCAGAGTTACTAACAATACGGACAATAAAATATGTGCTGGCTCATTCCCGTAGGAACTGGTTCCAATATCATAATATTTTGCGCACAAGCCTCTGCAGAAACAGCATACAAATGCATAGCGCAAGTATTGCTAGTTTTTCTTTATCGCAGTGTCCAAATATTTCATAAATAAAGGAATATCATGTTTGTGCAAGACGAAGTTAACTTCACAATGGTGGGTTACAAACACACTAACTCAGCTTATGCGGGTGATAATATTCTTTACATGGAAAACACTCGATGCCATGTCCATGTTTCCATATACATCCTGTATGTGTACACGAGGCTTTGGACAGTCGGAAAAAGGAAACAAACTGCTCTTCCGACAACCACGTGAAGTCATCCTTGTGAACACGAAATGTCCTCGTTGACTTCAATGAAGCGGCTCCTTGTTCCACTACAAACGCGTGCACAAGCGCCGTTTTCAACGACGAACATCGCAGCGTTTTGCGTCGGCTGACCTCCTCGCCCAATGGCTACGAACGCCACACTCCCGGCGACTGTGGCAGGCTGCGAATAAGGTCACTTCTTCCTTCTGACGACGAAGCGGGTCACGTGCAGCACGCGTTACTATGGAGACGACGCTGCGCTACGCACCGACAAGTGGCCAGTAATCCGCCCCGGGTCTGGCAACTGCGTTCCACAAGATGGCAGCCTCCGCTGTTTGACGCTGATTTTACGGCAGCTTGACCCACCTGGTTCACGCAGATCGAGCAGCGCCATCTCACGGGCCAACTCAGGGCCGTGGTGGATGGAACGACCCAGTTGATGTAGCATCGCCAAAAGCACGTCCCCGTCTACGTTCGAACCTCTGCCCCCAGATGGCACTCAGCCGACGCCGCTCACGCGTCCTCCCATTGGCGCGCTCCGGGTGGGCGGGACGCGCGAGGGAGAGGGAAAATCTCAGGCTCTCAGGCCAGCTCAGTGGCTACGCTCGTCCCGATGGAAAACTGTCGGAGGGACCGCTCCTTCTGTTTCCTTCCTCCATGAATCGAGGGGTCGTGCTAGAGGTGTGCGCCACGCCGCCGCCGCCGGTCACTTTATGCTCGCCGCCGACGCCGTGTCGTTTCAATCGGCGCGCCGCTGTCGGGTTGCGAAGTTTTAACTTTTCCGTTCGCATTTCCCCCTGCATTTTCTCGATCGTTCGTTGTTTGTAGCAAACTGTAGCTTCGGCCGCAGAGATGACGCTCAAAAATGGAAGATCAGCGACCACGTGCCTTCACAAACACCGAGGAAAATCTGGGGTGGTAAAATGTGTGTTTGTGTGTCACCTCCTGCCCATACTCTATCGTTGGCTGGAAAACGTGTTCTGAAATGGTTTAGAAATAAATAAGGTATTTACCTTTGAAAAATTATATTTATTAAATACGTCATTTTGACGTCATTTTCTTTGGTGTTACGAATACAGAGGCGGCGTTTTCGAAAAATAAAATAATTGGACTGAACTGGACGATTTTGCTGTGAGACGTCACGCTTCCAGATCAGTAATCTTTAATGTCTAAACGAGCACTGCGTAGATCTGGAGTCACTCAGTGATGTTGTTTATCAAAAAGTCACGAGAACTGTGCCCATTCGTTTACCCTCTAAAATGGTACTGCTGGCGCTGAAAATACCCTCATTATATAGCATATTCCTTCTTCCTACGCCATGCTCCAATGGTTTTGACAAACCCCCTGTAAAAACCAAAAACCAGACCTGTACGTATTTGGAGTATTGTATTTAAAATACTGTATTTTAAATACAATTTGCGGTATTTTGGTACTCTACTCAGTACTTTTTGTTTTGTGTATTTGTACTCTATTTAAAATACATTTTATGGTATTTTCTACTCAATACTCTAATTACATATTTTGGATCTCCCTCTCAAACTTTCTGTGTCTCGTCTTTCCATTATCTTGCTTGTTCAGTGGAAATTTCCTGAGTCCCTCGGCTTGACCCGGACATTGGCCCTTTTTGGAAGTCCCCATTTGGACATCTTGCCAGTGAGGGTTCTATTATGTGTGCCCTGACGCGGTGACGCCGAATTCTGACCTCGCCGAGCAGGGACTTGCTAGAAGTTTGCTTTGTTCTGGGTCACATATAGTGGAGTTATGTGGTATCTCTTTGTCATCTTTTTGGGACTTGTGTTTAGATGACTCCTATCACACAGCGGCGGCTAGCGTAGTCACCGGTAACTGGTCAATGCGGCAAGTCGCCGCTATGTGACATGAATCACCTAAACCCCGCGCACTCCGCTAGCCGATAGGGCATCGGCTAGCGTAGTGGGCGGGGTTTAGGTGATTCATGTCACATAGCGGCGACTTGCCGCATTGACCAGTCCGGTGACTTTTTGCGTTCAAGGATAAATAGTATCTTAATTGTATTTCAAATACTTTTCAAGTATTTTGTACTCTATCTTAATTACTTTCATTTTCATGTATTTATACTCTACCTTAATTACATTCTAACGTTAGTATTTATTGTCTTATCTAAATACATTTTTGAGTATCTTGTACATGTCTGCCAAAAACGCGGGTGAGAATCGGGCAGTTAGGTTCTCCACTCAGGTGCCTTGGCCAGGAAAATATCTCCACGGAAGAAATGCTGGTGCTTTTTGTGACAATAAGTGTGGAAAAATTACAATACAAAGTATACAAAATACATTACAAATCTATACCAATACAAAGAAGATATTCCATTTCACCACATAGCACACTCCTAGCCAACAAACAGAATAAAGAACGACACGAACACAAGAGGAAATAAAGTCTATACCACTACAAAGAAGATATTCATAATCAAAACAACCCTATCATTCAGTAAATCAGAAGAAAAAATCAAACTCATCAGAAAATAGACATGTTAAAAATGAACTTCACCATATAGCACGCTCCTAGCCAACAACCAGATCTAATGATATCTGACCTGATTTGTTGAAGACGGGTGCCGATAGATGTATGGAAGACCACGGAACACGAGCGACAAGAGGAAATAAAATCTATACCACTACAAAGAAGATATTCTTAATCAATACGATTACAATCAAATTACAAATTGTATTATAAAAGGTCTGAGACGTGAGAACCATCTTTGCAATAGCGTGAATATCTGTCATAACATTTCGAGCGCAATAGGGAATCTCAGTTTCATATTCCAACATTACTCAACTTTTAATTTCTTATTAAGTAACCAGCATAGACGTAAGGAAATAACGAGAAACAACACAATCAACAGCTACAATTAATAGAGAGCTAAATCTGCGCACCATCCAACACATAGAAAAATAATAGCTAATCAATCTATCAAAGGCGAAATAGCACAGACTTAACGCTGAAGAACAGAGGAACACGCAGCGACACGTAAACAACAACAGAGGAAAATAATCTATCATTGAACCATCATAAAATCAACCAATATACAATTTTCATTCTAACAAACACTACGAACCTTGATGGAGGTATCTAAGACGTAGAAAATATGCACTGTTTTCACTCTTTTCCTCAAAGCCAAGAGAGTTTACGTCTCTATCGATGTGACCATAGCACTACGCATGCTTTATCACTCAAATGGTTAGGGGCTATATTACTTCGTCCAGCAAACGGGACACTCTAGAGGTCAGATAAGAGAGTTCAAAGGCGATATATTTTATTGTGCAGCGCAAATAGATGTCGATATCACTCGCTGGGGTCACTATCTTTTCGCATCCTTTCCCTGAAACAGAAATCTTTGGTCAAAGTGGTTGACAAGTCGGCTAAGTTTGTAGGGATGCGATATTGTTATTGAAGATGTAGAGAAAGTCCAAATTATTAATTGGTAGCAATGATTTAATTACATCAATTTTTGTAATATCTTGTAATAGAAATTTCTAATGAACCACACAGAAATATCAAATGTGAAATGCAACTCAGAGTTATGAGGCATTCTAATCTTAGAGATACTTACTTATGTTAATCGAGTGAACAATTGAAGCAAATGCAAGACAATAATTATTTCATGCAGTAAGTTCACAATTCATAGAGTATCAGACGAGTGAATACTTAAAACAAAGTCAAAACAATACTTCTCACGACAAGTGGAGATTATAGCATTCTAAACCAGATAATAAAATTTTAATCAATAAAATAAACATAGATATGCTTTTAATTAATTGTAGATGTGCACTTGAAAATAGAAGAGACAATTGCTCTACATTGAAAAGATGGACAGATTTTGTACTCGATACCATAAGTCATGGGAAGATGTGCTAAAAAACTGCTTCGAAAAGGAGGAGCTGCGAAGCGATTTCATTATCGCTGCATTTCAATACGTCCTAGACATGGTCGTATTCGGGGATATGGTGCAAACTACAGAACTGAAGGTGCAAGAATTTATATGCCGAATCTACAATACTTATAAAAATATCTGCACATCAACATCGGAAGGGCCACTAGGATTGATGGCGGAGTTTTTGAGATTTGCTAACGAAGAATTGAGATACACTAGACCAGATGTAATTGTAATCATTGCAATGGGCATTGCCTTCATCAAGAAAGCAGTCGGATCAAACTATCATATACAAGCGGTCTATATCGCACGTTTCATTACGGATTTGTTGAAATTACACATATCTGAGATGGAAAGTATATAAATTCTTATCACGTGATATGTTCCAATACCACGGCAACGCAATTATTTTCTTCTACCAGTCTCTGCAACGATGTCGAATCAACAGAAGTTCAATATTTTGCAAGTGCAAGGTCTGATGTATTATCACCTGTTGAAACTCAACAAACATATCAATTGCGGTGGACCACCGGACGATTTTCATCTAATACTCTCTTGTACGCCATTCAAGAATCTTCATACAAAGAAAGGAAACATCAATAAGAGACTGTGCAAGTTCATCGCGACAAAGTGCAAATTGTTGAAGCAATACAAATACGGCGACAACATAGCGCCTGCGTTAATCAACGCTGGATTCAAGCGCCAAATAATCAGAATAAACTATTGAATGTCTTCGGAATTCCTCAATGAAGACAACAAACGAAAACTTCAGAGTTTGAAATAGAACTGTAATTTATCGAAATAAACAAGTGTATAACTGAAACAATAAATGTAATCTTTGTCATCATTATAATGAATTCTGCGCATCACAATGAAAGCACCTTATGATTAGATTGAAGATCGCTAAGGAAACGAATATTCCACAATTTGTGTAAGAATTCTCATGGAATGAGACCTGACCACCAAATAGGTTTTACACGACTACACTCTGTACAAGTTCAACACCCGAAGGATAGAATTGCCGGAGAAGGATCGGTCATTGAAATTTAGGGACATGACACATCAGTCTATGACTACAAAAGGATCCCTAATCTCATGTGAAAACTTATCATATTTCTCATTCAGTTGCATTAGCCCAGACATAGTAAAAGAAGAAGAAAAGGCGTCTTTGACAAGCAACCGATTGGAGTGCGAAACAAGTAAATAAATATTTTTGTCAACACAGTTGTCCATTTGTATGACTGGATAGGAAAGATGAGCCGTCCAAGATATGGCGAAACGGGAAATAGGGCAAGATAACTGATTGCGGCGGGATAAGTCAAAGCGTTCACGACACAGTGTCATCGACTTTTACAATCGCGTTGGGGTTCACTGCCTGGGAGATAATACGAAGCCCTCGCGAAAAGCGAATCTATTATCAGATGCCACAATGCAAACGAAAGATTTTACGAGCACAACGTGCAGGCCAAGTCTACATTTCTAATCACATAGTCTTCATAACACACGGCACACAAACGTATATGAAATAATTTCCAAGTGGCAATCACATTTTGGGAGAAGTGGATCACACAACCGCCATCAGAAGTGCTCAACCAATATACAATGAAGATGAGCGTTATGCATAAACACAATGGAAGATATATTATATTAATTTTAATAACCAGATCAGCGCAGGTCACACATAAACGTAGATCAAATTCTCAAAATATACTCGAGATTTCCCGTAACCATACAGAAAAACTATCACTTTATTTTAGTGTCATAGCATCATTCACTACATATGGAAAGGCCATACTTTAATTTTATAAGTCTTTAGCTCATAACGTTGTAAAATGCAAATTCCACACTAAAGATAATTTTCTTCTTTAAATTTTCGAAGTCAAAACTGCACGCTATTTCTTGCATTTTTCTAAAGATATAGATTAAAAAGTTGTGCATATACATATATTATATTTGGTGGTCAGGTCTCATTCCATATGAGAATTCTTACACAAATTGTGGAATATTCGTTTCCTTAGCGATCTTCAATGTAATCATAAAGTGCTTTCATTGTGATGCGCAGAATTCATTATAATGATGACAAAGACTACATTTATTGTTTCAGTTATACACTTGTTTATTTTGATAAATTACAGTTCTATTTCAAACTCTGAAGTTTTCGTTTGTTGTCTTCATTGAGGAATTCCGAAGACATTAAATAGTTTATTCTGATTATTTGGTGCGTTGATTAATGCAGGCGCTATGTTGTCGCCGTGTTTGTATTGCTTCAACAATTTGCACTTTGTCGCGATGAACTTGCACAGTCTCTTATTGATGTTTCCTTTCTTTGTATGAAGATTCTTGAATGGCGTACAAGAGAGTATTAGATGAAAATCGTCCGGTGGTCCACCGCAATTGATATGTTTGTTGAGTTTCAACAGGTGATAATACATCAGACCTTGCATGACAATATTGAACTTCTGTTGATTCGACATCGTTGCAGAGACTGGTAGAAGAAAATAATTGCGTTGCCGTGGTATTGGAACATATCACGTGATAAGAATTTATGTACTTTCCATCTCAGATATGTGTAATTTCAACAAATCCGTAATGAAACGTGCGATATAGACCGCTTGTATATGATAATTTGATCCGACTGCTTTCTTGATGAAGGCAATGCCCATTGCAATGATTACAATTACATCTGGTCTAGTGTATTTCAATTCTTTGTTAGCAAATCTTAAAAACTCCGCCATCAATCCTAGTGGCCCTTCCGACGTTGATGTGCAGATATTTTTATAAGTATTGTAGATTCGGCATATAAATTCTTGCACCTTCAGTTCTGTAGTTTGTACCATATCCCCGAATACGACCATGTCTAGGACGTATTGAAATGCAGCGATAATGAAATCGTTTCGCAGCTCCTCCTTTTCGAAGCAGTTTTTTATCACATCTTCCCATGACTTATGGTATCAAATACAAAATCTGTCCATCTTTTCAATGTAGAGCAATTGTCTCTTCTGTTTTCAAGTGCACATCTACAATTAATGAAAAGCATATCTATCTGTAGTTTATTGATTAAAATTTTATTATCTGGTTTAGAATGCTATAATCTCCATTTGTCGTGAGAATTATTGTTTTGACTTTGTTTCAAGTATTCACTCGTCTGATACTCTATGAATTGTGAACTTACTGCCTGAAATAATTATTGTCTAGCATTTGCTTCAATTGTTCACTCGATTGACATAAGTAAGTATCTCTAAGATTAGAATGCCTCATAACTCTGAGTTTCATTTCACATTTGATATTTCTGTGTGGTTCATTAGAAATTTCTATTGCAAGATATTTAAAAAATTGATGTAATTAAATCATTGCTACCAATTAATAATTTGGACTTTCTCTACATCTTCAATAACAATATCGCATCTCTACAAACTTAGCCGACTTGTCAACCACTTTGACGAAAGATTTCCGTTTCAGAGAAAGGATGCGAAAAGATAGTGACCCCAGCGAGTGATATCGACATCTATTTGCGCTGCACAATAAAATATATCGCCTTTGAACTCTCTTATCTGACCTCTAGAGCGTCCCGTTTGCTGGACGAAGTAATATAGCCCCTAACCATTTGAGTGATAAAGCATGCGTGGTGCTATGGTCACATAGATAGAGACATAAAGTCTCCTGGCTTTGAGGAAAAGAGTGAAAACAGTGCAAATTTTCTACGTCTTGGATACCTCCATCAAGGTTCGTAGTGTTTGTTAGAATGAAAATTGTATATTGGTTGATTTTATGATGGTTCAATGATAGATTATTTTCCTCTGTTGTTGTTTACGTGTCGCTGCGTGTTTCTCTGTTCTTCAGCGTTAAGTCTGTGCTATTTCGCCTTTGATAGATTGATTAGCTATTATTTTTCGTTCGCCCCTTCCCCCTTTTTTGTTTTTTTCAGAATAGCAAGCCGGCTCTTTGCCTGGCTAACCTTTCCTTTCTTTTTTTCTTAATAAACATATTCCCCCCCCTATTATTTTTCTATGTGTTGGATGGTGCGCAGGTTTGGCTCTCTATTAATTGTAGCTGTTGATTGTGTTGTTTCTCGTTATTTCCTTACGTCTATGCTGTTCACTTAATAAGAAATTAAAAGTTGAGTAATGTTGGAATTTTTTTACTGAGATTTCCTATTGCGCTCGAAATGTTATGACAGATATTCACGCTATTGCAAAGATGGTTCTCACGTCTCAGACTTTTTATAATACAATTTGTAATTTGATTGTAATCGTATTGATTAAGAATATCTTCTTTGTAGTGGTATAGATTTTATTTCATCTTGTCGCTCGTGTTCCGTGGTCTTCCATACATCTATCGGCACCCGTCTTCAACAAATCAGGTCAGATATCATTAGATCTGGTTGTTGGCTAGGAGCGTGCTATATGGTGAAGTTCATTTTTAACATGTCTATTTTCTGATGAGTTTGATTTTTTCTTCTGATTTACTGAATGATAGTGTTGTTTTGATTATGAATATCTTCTTTGTAGTGGTATAGACTTTATTTCCTCTTGTGTTCGTGTCGTTCTTTATTTTGTTTGTTGGCTAGGAGTGTGCTATGTGGTGAAATGGAATATCTTCTTTTTATTGGTATAGATTTTATTTCCTCTTGTGTTCGTGTCGTTCTTTGTTCTGTTTGTTGGCTAGGAGCGTGCTATGTGGTGAAGTGGAATATCTTCTTTGTATTGGTATAGATTTTTTATTTCCTGATGAGTTCGTGTCGTTCTTTATTCTGTTTGTTGGCTAGGAGCGTGCTATGTGGTGAAGTTCATTTTTAACATGTCTATTTCCTGATGAGTTTGACTTTTTCATTTTCTGAATGATAGATTACTATGTTGTTTTGATTAACCAATGTAGTGATATAGATTTTATTTCCTCTTGTGTTCGTGTCCCATAGTCCTCCAGAGTCTCTGCTGTTCACATTTAACTGCATACAACTATCAGAACTTCTCGCTATTGCACTGATGGTTCTCACGTATAGGAATATTAGACGTTTTATAATACAATTTGTAATTTTGATTGTAATCGTATTGATTAAGAATATCTTCTTTGATTAAATGCGCTATCAATTCTGATTCATTGAAAACTTCCACAAATAAAAATATTGTGATTGATTTGTGATATCTATTCAATGCTAATGTATCATACCTGTTATAAGTATACTTTGTTACGTGTATTGTGTTCCTTCTATTTCAGATTTTTTGGCCCATTCACGTTTTTTCCCATTCACGCAGAGTCATAACATAATTCCTAATGACTTTAATAAATATATTTTCACTTGTACTTTTGTGTATGGCTATCCTTTGGATGTAAACTGCACACCTGTTGTAGCTGGAAAAATTACGATTCAAGTCGACTCAGGCTGAAAAAATGAGGAAAGTCAGCGGCCCAGGCTGAAAAATGACGAAAGTCGACGGCCCAGGCTGAATGGTAAACGCGCACGCAGCCCTCCGGCCACGCGACGCCCAAGTAGGAAAATTGTGAAAGAAGTCAGCCCAGGGTGAAGGGTAAGCACGCACGCAGCCCTCCGGTCACGCTCCGCCCACCACAGCAGCCCTCCACCCGAGCACCGCCCTGTTACAGGTGGTGAAGGTTTTTTGGCTGGGTTTTTCTCCTTCACCTGATTGACATCACAATTGGTACAATTCCCAGCACTATTGGCTTTAATAAATATATCTCAACTTGATTGGCATTAATAAATATATTTTGACTTGTACTTTTTGTGTATGACCCTCCTTTGCATGTCTCTGCATGTAAACCGCTCACCTGTTGTATCGGAAAAATATGTGAAGTCGGCCAAAGAAGTCTGCCCACGCTGAAAAATGTGAGAGGGTAAGCGCGCACGCAGCCCTCCCCCGCCGATAATCACGTGGACAACCCCCCGCACACGCGCCGCGCAGGGAAAAATACGCGCAGGGCTCAGGGCAGGGGTCAGGGGTCCAGGTTTCTAACTCTCACCGCCGTTGTTTCTGAACGCCCCTTTACTACTCACATTTCCGCGATAACACCAGAGTCTCGTACTAGGTGGCGTCCAAAACAACCGGAAGCTGGCTGAGGAAGGATGAGCTCGTACTGCCGGTACGCTGATTTCTGATGGCTGCTTTGGCGTGTTTCCGTGGATCGGGGTGCACACCCAGTGCACAGGGCCGGTGCTAGGGGTGTGCGGGGCCTGAGGCGAAGGCACATCGCGGGGCCTGTTTCACACCAGCAGTAATGAAAAGATATGAAATGATAATAAAGTAATCCCTGGTTGAGGGCTTCGTGCGCGGGGCCTATGCAAGCGCGTGGCCAAAGGCGGTCGTCTTACTCGCCCCCCCGCCCCCCCTTATCGCCGGCCCTGCCAGTGCACCAACAGATATTGCTGCCGCTATGCAAACACTTGAGGGTTGTGCATTAACTGCGCCATAAATGGATGATCTGCCGAACCTTCTTGTAGAGAACGTCACCTCAGTGCGGGCGGAAGAAGATGCAATTTCTGGGCGGAGAATAATTTCAGCGGCTCCTTTTATCGCGAGCCTTCGTGAAATGGATCAGCATGTTTGTCCAGAGAAGTTTGGATAGCGTTTCACCTTTCAAAGAGAAAGAAGAGTTGGACTTGAATTGGCGAAATTGATAATATTTTTTACGTTGCTTTCGTTTAATTAAATATTTTTTTTTTTTACAATTTTCATTACGTATCTCATGTGCCCTTCAGCAACGACGTATACTGAAAAGCACAGTATTCGCGTATCCGCACGGCTTGATTTCATCGTTACTATTCGATGTCCGCCCAATTAATCGAACGTCATTTCATCGAATGCCTCTTCACTCAACATGTACAGGATATACGGATATGTTTCATGGTCGGAAGTAAACGGGAAATGTTCGTGCTTCCGCACGATAACTTCGATTTTTGTTGTTGCTGCTGCTGCTGCTGATGGAACTATGGAGATGGGATATTGATTTTTGAGGCCTTTGGCGATTTAACTTTGTGAACAGTATGAGCGAGCACGAGGTTCCGCAAAAATGGTCCCGAAAATTTTTGGTCACCGACAAAGTGGTCCCTGGTGTCGTGGGCGGAAATAATGGTCCAGCGGGGTTCCGTGCGCCGAAAAATACAGGTGCGCCGTTGTGAACAGCTGATGAAACGGATCATAGCCGATCAAGTGCTATCATTCGCCCTCATTATTTGTTGAAATTGGGGAAACAGGCTTTTTTTTTAATATTAACCTTGATGTTAATGAACAATAAACGCTGCACTTCATTGAATGAGGAACATAAAAGCGGTTACATTCGCTGCGCCGTTTGTATTGTGCGGATTGCGTGTATTCTTTCTGTTCCTCTATCTCTTCTATTTTGCGGAGTACAGACAACTCGGCAAGATTAGGAAGCGATTCTTCTACAACAAATAAATCTTGGCCATGACACGGGATTATTCACCACGGGTGATTCACCATGGTCCTGCTACATTCTACGTAGCCGCGTTCTTTCATAAGAGCAAGTACTACAGGGTGGTAGCAGCTCATATCCACCAAACGTCCATTTCCACCGACGTCCCCAAATCAACCAAAAGCTCATTTCCTTCGAAAAAATATTCGGAGGTTCTTGGCTTTCGGTTGATCTGGGCACGCGGGTGGCAGTGACCTATATCCCCCAAATGCTCTTTTCATCCGAGCGCCCAGAACCACCGAAAGCGGGATACTTCCCGGTTTGCGGGAATTCAATGTACAGCTCGACCCAGAGTTAATTTGAACGCCACTTCGACTGGCGGAGCTATAGTCGGTGAGAGAGCAACCCTAACGGCTCTTACGAGTAATAAAGGCGAATAGTGTCCTGTGACTGGTCTCAGTGCCCGCATTGCCATGAGCTGTTGACACGGCATTGCCCTTAGCTGTGGTTATCATCGCGATGTTTGTTTGTGTTTGCGGCGATTATGTGAAGGTGTATACCGGCTGATAGCACACGGATGCGATGCATTTATCTCACTGATACATGTCGTATCCCCTCCAAGGATCAGGCCAAGCGTCGGGCGGAAAAGAACAGTCTTTATTTAAAGCTGTCAGCTTAAGTAGTCAACCAGTGGCGCTGCTTGCGCCGCTTATCACACTGAGCATCACACGCATGCTTTGCGTCGCGCGATAACAACTATTCGAACATGATATCACAATCATCCCCTCTAATCGACACGCACGATAACGTTCGGGCGGGCGTCTTGTCTGCGTAGATCTTCGTAACGGTATGCTGTCCGTCTCATTTTCCAACGATCTTTCATCTTGAGTCTCTGTTGAGCCTGGGTGCACCGAGCCGCCACTTCAGAGCAGGCTGACCGCACCTTCCCCTACATCAACCCCCCTCAAACTTTGCCTGCCTGCGTACTGCTGACGATGGCCCAATAACGCCGCAACAGCTGTCCAGTACTGGCATGGCGACGTTTGGCTTACAAACGCATGCTATACGTGCAGCCAAAGAGCTCCTGCTTGTTGTTTCCCTTATACACTTGACTGGCTTTGCACTGTGTTTTCAGTGTTGCGTTAGCACACCCTGACGGGAGGAATCACGGCCGCGTGACCTTCTGACGCCATCCGCTCAAACGTTGCCTGCCTGCGTACTGCTGACGATGGCCCAATAAGGCCGAAATAGCTGTGCAGTACTGGCATGGCGACGTTTGGCTTACAAACGTATGCTATACGTGCAGCCTAAGAGCTCCTGCTAGTTGTTTCCCTTATACACTTGACTGACTTTGCACTGTGTTTTCAGTGTTGCGTTAGCACACCCTGACGGGAGGAATCACGGCCGCGTGACCTTCTGACGCCATCCGCTCAAACGTTGCCTGCCTGCGTACTGCTGACGATGGCCCAATAAGGCCGAAATAGCTGTGCAGTACTGGCATGGCGACGTTTGGCTTACAAACGTATGCTATACGTGCAGCCAAAGAGATCCTGCTAGTTGTTTCCCTTATACACTTGACTGACTTTGCACTGTGTTTTCAGTGTTGCGTTAGCACACCCTGACGGGAGGAATCACGCCCGCGTGACCTTCTGACGCCATCCGCTCAAACGTTGCCTGCCTGCGTACTGCTGACGATGGCCCAATAAGGCCGAAACAGCTGTCCAGTACTGGCATGGCGACGTTTGGCTTACAACGTATGCTATACGTGCAGCCAAAGATCTCCTGCTAGTTTCTTCTCTTATACACTTGACTGGCTTTGCACTGGGCTTTCAGTGGTGTGTTAGCACACCCTGACGAGATGAATCACGCGACACGTGACCTTCTGACGCCATCCGCTAAAACTTTGCCTGCCTGCGTACTGCTGACGATGGCTCAATAAGGCCGAAACAGCTGTCCAGTGCTGGCATGGCGACGTTTGGTTTACAAACGTATGCTATACGTGCAGCCAAAGATCTCCTGCTAGTTTCTTCTCTTATACATTTGACTGGCTTTGCACTGGGCTTTCAGTGGTATGTTAGCACACTCTGACGGGAGGAATCACGTGCCATGTGACCTTCTGACGCCATCCGCTCAAACTTTGCCTGCCTGCGTACTGCTGACGATGGCCCAATAAGGCCGAAACAGCTGTCCAGTACTGGCATGGCGACGTTTGGCTTACAAATATATGCTATGCGTGCAGCCAAAGAGCTCCTGCTAGTTTTTACCCTTATACACTTGACTGGCTTTGCACTGCGTTTTCAGTGTTGTGTTAGCACACCCTGACGGGATGAATCACGTGCCATGTGACCTTCTGACGCCATCCGCTCAAACTTTGCCTGCCTGCGTACTGCTGACGATGGCTCAATAAGGTCGAAACAGCTGTCCAGTACTGGCATGGCGACGTTTGGCTTACAAACATATGCTATACGTGCAGCAAAAGAGCTCCTGCTAGTTTTTACCCTTATACACATGACTGGCCTTGTACTGCGTTTTCACTGTTGTGTTAGCACACCCTGACGAGATGAATCACGTGCCACGTGACCTTCTGACGCCATCCCCTAAAACTTTGCCTGCCTGCGTACTGCTAACGATTGCCCAGTAAGGTCGATAAAGCTGTCCAGTACTGGCATGGCGACGTTTGGTTTACAAACGTATGCTATACGTGCAGCCAAAGATCTCCTGGTAGTTTTTTCTCTTATACACTTGACTGGCTTTGCACAGGGCTTTCAGTGGTGTGTTAGCACAACCTGACGGGAGGAATCACGTGCCACGTGACCTTCTGACGCCATCCGCTTAAACGTTGCCTGCCTGCGTACTGCTGACGATGGCCCAATAAGGCCGAAACAGCTGTACAGTACTGGCATGGCGACGTTTAGCTTATAAACGTATGCTATACGTGCAGCAATGGAGCTCCTGCTAGTTTTTCCCCTTATACACTTGACTGGCTTTGCACTGCGTTTTCAGTGTTGTGTTAGCACACCCTGACGAGATGAATCACGTGCCACGTGACCTTCTGACGCCATCCGCTAAAACTTTGCCTGCCTGCGTACTGCTAACGATGGCCCAATAAGGCCGAAAAAGCTGTCCGGTCCTAGCATGGCGACGTTTGGTTTACAAACGTATGCTATACGTGCAGCCAAAGATCTCCTGCTAGTTTTTTCTCTTATACACTTGACTGGCTTTGCAGTGGGCTTTCAGTGGTGTGTTAGCACACTCTGACGGGAGGAATCACGTGCCACGTGACCTTCTGACGCCATCCGCTCAAACTTTGCCTGCCTGCGTACTGCTGACGATGGCCCAATAAGGCCGAAACAGCTGTCCAGTACTGGCATGGCTATGTTTGGCTTACACATATATGCTATACATGCAGCATAAAGAACTCCTGCTAGTTTTGTCCCTTATACACTTGACTGGCCTTGTACTGCGTTTTCAGTGTTGTGTTAGCACACCCTGACGAGATGAATCACGTGCCCCGTGACCTTCTGACGCCATCCGCTAAAACTTTGCCTGCCTGCGTACTGCTAACGATGGCCCAATAAGGTCGAAAAAGCTGTCCAGTACTGGCATGGCGACGTTTGGTTTACAAACGTATGCTATACGTGCAGCCAAAGATCTCCTGCTAGTTTTTTCTCTATTACACTTGACTGGCTTTGCAGTGGGCTTTCAGTGGTGTGTTAGCACACTCTGACGGGAGGAATCACGTGCCACGTGACCTTCTGACGCCATCCGTTCAAACTTTGCCTGCCTGCATACTGCTGACGATGGCTCAATAAGGGCGAAACAGCTGTCCAGTACCAGCATGGCGACGTTTGACTTACAAACATATGCTATACGTGCAGCAAAAGAGCTCCTGCTAGTTTTTACCCTTATACACATGACTGGCCTTGTACTGCGTTTTCACTGTTGTGTTAGCACACTCTGACGGGAGGAATCACGCGCCACGTGACCTTCTGACGCCATCCGCTCAAACGTTGCCTGCCTGCGTACTGCTAACGATTGCCCAATAAGGTCGAAAAAGCTGTCCAGTACTGGCATGGCGACGTTTGGCTTACAAACGTATGCTATACGTGCAGCAATAGAGCTCCTGCTAGTTTTTTCCCTTATACACTTGACTGGCTTTGCACTGGGCTTTCAGTGGTGTGTTAGCACACCCTGACGGGAGGAATCACGTGCCACGTGACCTTCTGACGCCATCCGCTCAAACGTTGCCTGCCTGCATACTGCTGACGATGGCCCAATAAGGCCGAAACAGCTGTCCAGTACTGGCATGGCGACGTTTGGCTTACAAACATATGCTATACGTGCAGCCAAAGATCTCCTGCTAGTTTTTTCTCTTATACACTTGACTGGCTTTGCACTGCGTTTTCAGTGTTGTGTTAGCACACTCTGACGGGAGGAATCACGTGCCACGTGACTTTCTGACGCCATCCGCTCAAACTTTGCCTGCCTGCGTACTGCTGACGATGGCTCAATAAGGTCGAAAAAGCTGTCCAGTACTGGCATGGCGACGTTTGGCTTACAAACATATGCTATACGTGCAGCCAAAGATCTCCTGCTAGTTTTTTCTCTTATACACTTGACCGGCTTTGCACTGCGTTTTCAGTGTTGTGTTAGCACACTCTGACGGGAGGAATCACGTGCCACGTGACTTTCTGACGCCATCCGCTCAAACTTTGCCTGCCTGCGTACTGCTGACGATGGCTCAATAAGGTCGAAAAAGCTATCCAGTACTGGCATGGCGACGTTTGGTTTACAAACGTATGCTATACGTGCAGCCAAAGATCTCCTGCTAGTTTTTTCTCTTATACACTTGACTGGCTTTGCACTGGGCTTTCAGTGGTGTGTTAGCACACTCTGACGGGAGGAATCACGTGCCACGTGACCTTCTGACGCCATCAGCTCAAACGTTGCCTGCCTGCGTACTGCTGACGATGGCCCAATAAGGCCAAAACAGCTGTCCAGTACTGGCATGGCGACGTTTGGCTTACAAACATATGCTATACGTGCAGCCAAACAGCTCCTGCTAGTTTTTACCCTTATACACTTGACTGGCTTTGCACTGCGTTTTCAGTGTTGTGTTAGCACACCCTGACGGGATGAATCACGTGCCACGTGACTTTCTGACGCCATCCGCTCAAACTTTGCCTGCCTGCGTACTGCTGACGATGGCTCAATAAGGTCGAAAAAGCTATCCAGTACTGGCATGGCGACGTTTGGTTTACAAACGTATGCTATACGTGCAGCCAAAGATCTCCTGCTAGTTTTTTCTCTTATACACTTGACTGGCTTTGCACTGGGCTTTCAGTGGTGTGTTAGCACACTCTGACGGGAGGAATCACGTGCCACGTGACCTTCTGAAGCCATCCGCTCAAACGTTGCCTGCCTGCGTACTGCTGACGATGGCCCAATAAGGCCGAAACAGCTGTCCAGTACTGGCATGGCGACGTTTGGCTTACAAACATATGCTATACGTGCAGCCAAAGAGCTCCTGCTAGTTTTTACCCTTATACACTTGACTGGCTTTGCACTGCGTTTTCAGCGTTGTGTTAGCACACCCTGACGGGATGAATCACGTGCCACGTGACTTTCTGACGCCATCCGCTCAAACGTTGCCTGCCTGCGTACTGCTGACGATGGCCCAATAAGGCCGAAACAGCTGTCCAGTACTGGGATGGCGACGTTTGGCTTACAAACATATGCTATACGTGCAGCCAAAGATCTCCTGCTAGTTTTTTTCTCTTATACACTTGACTGGCTTTGCACTGCGTTTTCAGTGGTGTGTTAGCACACTCTGACGGGAGGAATCACGTGCCATGTGACCTTCTGAGGCCATCCGCTCAAACGTTGCCTGCCTGCGTACTGCTGACGATGGCCCAATAAGGCCGAAACAGCTGTCCAGTACTGGCATGGCGACGTTTGGCTTACAAACATATGCTATACGTGCAGCCAAAGAGCTCCTGCTAGTTTTTACCCTTATACACTTGACTGGCTTTGCACTGCGTTTTCAGTGTTGTGTTAGCACACCCTGACGGGATGGATCACGTGCCACGTGACCTTCTGACGCCATCCGCTCAAACTTTGCCTGCCTGCGTACTGCTGACGATGGCTCAATAAGGGCGAAACAGCTGTCCAGTACCAGCATGGCGACGTTTGACTTACAAACATATGCTATACGTGCAGCGAAATAGCTCCTGCTAGTTTTTACCCTTATACACTTGACTGGCTTTGCACTGCGTTTTCAGTGTTGTGTTAGCACACCCTGACGGGATGAATCACGTGCCACGTGACCTTCTGACGCCATCCGCTCAAACTTTGGCTGCCTGCGTACTGCTGACGATGGCTCAATAAGGGCGAAACAGCTGTCCAGTACCAGCATGGCGACGTTTGACTTACAAACATATGCTATACGTGCAGCAAAAGAGCTCCTGCTAGTTTTTACCCTTATACACATGACTGGCCTTGTACTGCGTTTTCACTGTTGTGTTGGCACACCCTGACGAGATGAATCACGTGCCACGTGACCTTCTGACGCCATCCGCTCAAACGTTGCCTGCCTGCGTACTGCTGACGATGGCCCAATAAGGCCGAAACAGCTGTCCAGTACCAGCATGGCGACGTTTGACTTACAAACATATGCTATACGTGCAGCCAAAGAGCTCCTGCTAGTTGTTTCCCTTATACACTTGACTGACTTTGCACTGTGTTTTCAGTGTTGCGTTAGCACACCCTGACGGGAGGAATCACGGCCGCGTGACCTTCTGACGCCATCCGCTCAAACGTTGCCTGCCTGCGTACTGCTGACGATGGCCCAATAAGGCCGAAATAGCTGTGCAGTACTGGCATGGCGACGTTTGGCTTACAAACGTATGCTATACGTGCAGCCAAAGAGATCCTGCTAGTTGTTTCCCTTATACACTTGACTGACTTTGCACTGTGTTTTCAGTGTTGCGTTAGCACACCCTGACGGGAGGAATCACGCCCGCGTGACCTTCTGACGCCATCCGCTCAAACGTTGCCTGCCTGCGTACTGCTGACGATGGCCCAATAAGACCGAAACAGCTGTCCAGTACTGGCATGGCGACGTTTGGCTTACAACGTATGCTATACGTGCAGCCAAAGATCTCCTGCTAGTTTCTTCTCTTATACACTTGACTGGCTTTGCACTGGGCTTTCAGTGGTGTGTTAGCACACCCTGACGAGATGAATCACGCGACACGTGACCTTCTGACGCCATCCGCTAAAACTTTGCCTGCCTGCGTACTGCTGACGATGGCTCAATAAGGCCGAAACAGCTGTCCAGTACTGGCATGGCGACGTTTGGTTTACAAACGTATGCTATACGTGCAGCCAAAGATCTCCTGCAAGTTTCTTCTCTTATACATTTGACTGGCTTTGCACTGGGCTTTCAGTGGTATGTTAGCACACTCTGACGGGAGGAATCACGTGCCATGTGACCTTCTGACGCCATCCGCTCAAACTTTGCCTGCCTGCGTACTGCTGACGATGGCCCAATAAGGCCGAAACAGCTGTCCAGTGCTGGCATGGCGACGTTTGGCTTACAAATATATGCTATACGTGCAGCCAAAGATCTCCTGGTAGTTTTTTCTCTTATACACTTGACTGGCTTTGCACAGGGCTTTCAGTGGTGTGTTAGCACAACCTGACGGGAGGAATCACGTGCCACGTGACCTTCTGACGCCATCCGCTTAAACGTTGCCTGCCTGCGTACTGCTGGCGATGGCCCAATAAGGCCGAAACAGCTGTACAGTACTGGCATGGCGACGTTTAGCTTACAAACGTATGCTATACGTGCAGCAATGGAGCTCCTGCTAGTTTTTCCCCTTATACACTTGACTGGCTTTGCACTGCGTTTTCAGTGTTGTGTTAGCACACCCTGACGAGATGAATCACGTGCCACGTGACCTTCTGACGCCATCCGCTAAAAGTTTGCCTGCCTGCGTACTGCTAACGATGGCCCAATAAGGCCGAAAAAGCTGTCCGGTCCTAGCATGGCGACGTTTGGTTTACAAACGTTTGCTATACGTGCAGCCAAAGATCTCCTGCTAGTTTTTTCTCGTATACACTTGACTGGCTTTGCAGTGGGCTTTCAGTGGTGTGTTAGCACACTCTGACGGGAGGAATCACGTGCCACGTGACCTTCTGACGCCATCCGCTCAAACTTTGCCTGCCTGCGTACTGCTGACGATGGCCCAATAAGGCCGAAACAGCTGTCCAGTACTGGCATGGCTATGTTTGGCTTACACATATATGCTATACATGCAGCATAAAGAACTCCTGCTAGTTTTGTCCCTTATACACTTGACTGGCCTTGTACTGCGTTTTCAGTGTTGTGTTAGCACACCCTGACGAGATGAATCACGTGCCACGTGACTTTCTGACGCCATCCGCTAAAACTTTGCCTGCCTGCGTACTGCTGACGATGACTCAATAAGGGCGAAACAGCTGTACAGTACTGGCATGGCGACGTTTAGCTTACAAACGTATGCTATACGTGCAGCAATGGAGCTCCTGCTAGTTTTTCCCCTTATACACTTGACTGGCTTTGCACTGCGTTTTCAGTGTTGTGTTAGCACACCCTGACGAGATGAATCACGTGCCACGTGACCTTCTGACGCCATCCGCTAAAACTTTGCCTGCCTGCGTACTGCTAACGATGGCCCAATAAGGCCGAAAAAGCTGTCCGGTCCTAGCATGGCGACGTTTGGTTTACAAACGTATGCTATACGTGCAGCCAAAGATCTCCTGCTAGTTTTTTCTCTTATACACTTGACTGGCTTTGCAGTGGGCTTTCAGTGGTGTGTTAGCACACTCTGACGGGAGGAATCACGTGCCACGTGACCTTCTGACGCCATCCGCTCAAACTTTGCCTGCCTGCGTACTGCTGACGATGGCCCAATAAGGCCGAAACAGCTGTCCAGTACTGGCATGGCTATGTTTGGCTTACACATATATGCTATACATGCAGCATAAAGAACTCCTGCTAGTTTTGTCCCTTATACACTTGACTGGCCTTGTACTGCGTTTTCAGTGTTGTGTTAGCACACCCTGACGAGATGAATCACGTGCCCCGTGACCTTCTGACGCCATCCGCTAAAACTTTGCCTGCCTGCGTACTGCTAACGATGGCCCAATAAGGTCGAAAAAGCTGTCCAGTACTGGCATGGCGACGTTTGGTTTACAAACGTATGCTATACGTGCAGCCAAAGATCTCCTGCTAGTTTTTTCTCTATTACACTTGACTGGCTTTGCAGTGGGCTTTCAGTGGTGTGTTAGCACACTCTGACGGGAGGAATCACGTGCCACGTGACCTTCTGACGCCATCCGTTCAAACTTTGCCTGCCTGCATACTGCTGACGATGGCTCAATAAGGGCGAAACAGCTGTCCAGTACCAGCATGGCGACGTTTGACTTACAAACATATGCTATACGTGCAGCAAAAGAGCTCCTGCTAGTTTTTACCCTTATACACATGACTGGCCTTGTACTGCGTTTTCACTGTTGTGTTAGCACACTCTGACGGGAGGAATCACGCGCCACGTGACCTTCTGACGCCATCCGCTCAAACGTTGCCTGCCTGCGTACTGCTAACGATTGCCCAATAAGGTCGAAAAAGCTGTCCAGTACTGGCATGGCGACGTTTGGCTTAAAACGTATGCTATACGTGCAGCCAAAGATCTCCTGCTAGTTTTTTCTCTTATACACTTGACTGGCTTTGCACTGGGCTTTCAGTGGTGTGTTAGCACACTCTGACGGGAGGAATCACGTGCCACGTGACCTTGTGACGCCATCAGCTCAAACGTTGCCTGCCTGCGTACTGCTGACGATGGCCCAATAAGGCCAAAACAGCTGTCCAGTACTGGCATGGCGACGTTTGGCTTACAAACATATGCTATACGTGCAGCCAAACAGCTCCTGCTAGTTTTTACCCTTATACACTTGACTGGCTTTGCACTGCGTTTTCAGTGTTGTGTTAGCACACCCTGACGGGATGAATCACGTGCCACGTGACTTTCTGACGCCATCCGCTCAAACTTTGCCTGCCTGCGTACTGCTGACGATGGCTCAATAAGGTCGAAAAAGCTATCCAGTACTGGCATGGCGACGTTTGGTTTACAAACGTATGCTATACGTGCAGCATAAAGAACTCCTGCTAGTTTTGTCCCTTATACACTTGACTGGCCTTGTACTGCGTTTTCAGTGTTGTGTTAGCACACCCTGACGAGATGAATCACGTGCCACGTGACTTTCTGACGCCATCCGCTAAAACTTTGCCTGCCTGCGTACTGCTGACGATGACTCAATAAGGGCGAAACAGCTGTACAGTACTGGCATGGCGACGTTTAGCTTACAAACGTATGCTATACGTGCAGCAATGGAGCTCCTGCTAGTTTTTCCCCTTATACACTTGACTGGCTTTGCACTGGGCTTTCAGTGGTGTGTTAGCACACCCTGACGGGAGGAATCACGTGCCACGTGACCTTCTGACGCCATCCGCTCAAACGTTGCCTGCCTGCGTACTGCTGACGATGGCCCAATAAGGCCGAAACAGCTGTCCAGTACTGGCATGGCGACGTTTGGCTTACAAACATATGCTATACGTGCAGCCAAAGATCTCCTGCTAGTTTTTTCTCTTATACACTTGACTGGCTTTGCACTGCGTTTTCAGTGTTGTGTTAGCACACTCTGACGGGAGGAATCACGTGCCACGTGACTTTCTGACGCCATCCGCTCAAACTTTGCCTGCCTGCGTACTGCTGACGATGGCTCAATAAGGTCGAAAAAGCTGTCCAGTACTGGCATGGCGACGTTTGGCTTACAAACATATGCTATACGTGCAGCCAAAGATCTCCTGCTAGTTTTTTCTCTTATACACTTGACCGGCTTTGCACTGCGTTTTCAGTGTTGTGTTAGCACACTCTGACGGGAGGAATCACGTGCCACGTGACTTTCTGACGCCATCCGCTCAAACTTTGCCTGCCTGCGTACTGCTGACGATGGCTCAATAAGGTCGAAAAAGCTATCCAGTACTGGCATGGCGACGTTTGGTTTACAAACGTATGCTATACGTGCAGCCAAAGATCTCCTGCTAGTTTTTTCTCTTATACACTTGACTGGCTTTGCACTGGGCTTTCAGTGGTGTGTTAGCACACTCTGACGGGAGGAATCACGTGCCACGTGACCTTGTGACGCCATCAGCTCAAACGTTGCCTGCCTGCGTACTGCTGACGATGGCCCAATAAGGCCAAAACAGCTGTCCAGTACTGGCATGGCGACGTTTGGCTTACAAACATATGCTATACGTGCAGCCAAACAGCTCCTGCTAGTTTTTACCCTTATACACTTGACTGGCTTTGCACTGCGTTTTCAGTGTTGTGTTAGCACACCCTGACGGGATGAATCACGTGCCACGTGACTTTCTGACGCCATCCGCTCAAACTTTGCCTGCCTGCGTACTGCTGACGATGGCTCAATAAGGTCGAAAAAGCTATCCAGTACTGGCATGGCGACGTTTGGTTTACAAACGTATGCTATACGTGCAGCATAAAGAACTCCTGCTAGTTTTGTCCCTTATACACTTGACTGGCCTTGTACTGCGTTTTCAGTGTTGTGTTAGCACACCCTGACGAGATGAATCACGTGCCACGTGACTTTCTGACGCCATCCGCTAAAACTTTGCCTGCCTGCGTACTGCTGACGATGACTCAATAAGGGCGAAACAGCTGTACAGTACTGGCATGGCGACGTTTAGCTTACAAACGTATGCTATACGTGCAGCAATGGAGCTCCTGCTAGTTTTTCCCCTTATACACTTGACTGGCTTTGCACTGCGTTTTCAGTGTTGTGTTAGCACACCCTGACGAGATGAATCACGTGCCACGTGACCTTCTGACGCCATCCGCTAAAACTTTGCCTGCCTGCGTACTGCTAACGATGGCCCAATAAGGTCGAAAAAGCTGTCCAGTACTGGCATGGCGACGTTTGGTTTACAAACGTATGCTATACGTGCAGCCAAAGATCTCCTGCTAGTTTTTTCTCTATTACACTTGACTGGCTTTGCAGTGGGCTTTCAGTGATGTGTTAGCACACTCTGACGGGAGGAATCACGTGCCACGTGACCTTCTGACGCCATCCGTTCAAACTTTGCCTGCCTGCGTACTGCTGACGATGGCTCAATAAGGGCGAAACAGCTGTCCAGTACCAGCATGGCGACGTTTGACTTACAAACATATGCTATACGTGCAGCAAAAGAGCTCCTGCTAGTTTTTACCCTTATACACATGACTGGCCTTGTACTGCGTTTTCACTGTTGTGTTAGCACACTCTGACGGGAGGAATCACGCGCCACGTGACCTTCTGACGCCATCCGCTCAAACGTTGCCTGCCTGCGTACTACTAACGATTGCCCAATAAGGTCGAAAAAGCTGTCCAGTACTGGCATGGCGACGTTTGGCTTACAAACGTATGCTATACGTGCAGCAATAGAGCTCCTGCTAGTTTTTTCCCTTATACACTTGACTGGCTTTGCACTGGGCTTTCAGTGGTGTGTTAGCACACCCTGACGGGAGGAATCACGTGCCACGTGACCTTCTGACGCCATCCGCTCAAACGTTGCCTGCCTGCGTACTGCTGACGATGGCCCAATAAGGCCGAAACAGCTGTCCAGTACTGGCATGGCGACGTTTGGCTTACAAATATATGCTATACGTGCAGCCAAAGAGCTCCTGCTAGTTTTTACCCGTATACACTTGACTGGCTTTGCACTGCGTTTTCAGTGTTGTGTTAGCACACCCTGACGGGATGAATCACGTGCCACGTGACTTTCTGACGCCATCCGCTCAAACTTTGCCTGCCTGCGTACTGCTGACGATGGCTCAATAAGGTCGAAAAAGCTATCCAGTACTGGCATGGCGACGTTTGGTTTACAAACGTATGCTACACGTGCAGCCAAAGATCTCCTGCTAGTTGTTTCTCTTATACACTTGACTGGCTTTGCACTGCGTTTTCAGTGTTGTGTTAGCACACTCTGACGGGAGGAATCACGTGCCACGTGACTTTCTGACGCCATCCGCTCAAACTTTGCCTGCTTGCGTACTGCTGACGATGGCTCAATAAGGTCGAAAAAGCTATCCAGTACTGGCATGGCGATGTTTGGTTTACAAACGTATGCTATACGTGCAGCCAAAGATCTCCTGCTAGTTTTTTCTCTTATACACTTGACTGCTTTGCACTGGGCTTTCAGTGGTGTGTTAGCACACTCTGACGGGAGGAATCACGTGCCACGTGACCTTCTGACGCCATCAGCTCAAACGTTGCCTGCCTGCGTACTGCTGACGATGGCCCAATAAGGCCAAAACAGCTGTCCAGTACTGGCATGGCGACGTTTGGCTTACAAACATATGCTATACGTGCAGCCAAACAGCTCCTGCTAGTTTTTACCCTTCTACACTTGACTGGCTTTGCACTGCGTTTTCAGTGTTGTGTTAGCACACCCTGACGGGATGAATCACGTGCCGCGTGCCTTTCTGACGCCATCCGCTCAAACGTTGCCTGCCTGCGTACTGCTGACGATGGCCCAATAAGGCCGAAACAGCTGTCCAGTACTGGCATGGCGACGTTTGGCTTACAAACATATGCTATACGTGCAGCCAAAGATCTCCTGCTAGTTTTTTTCTCTTATACACTTGACTGGCTTTGCACTGCGTTTTCAGTGGTGTGTTAGCACACTCTGACGGGAGGAATCACGTGCCATGTGACCTTCTGAGGCCATCCGCTCAAACGTTGCCTGCCTGCGTACTGCTGACGATGGCCCAATAAGGCCGAAACAGCTGTCCAGTACTGGCATGGCGACGTTTGGCTTACAAACATATGCTATACGTGCAGCCAAAGAGCTCCTGCTAGTTTTTACCCTTATACACTTGACTGGCTTTGCACTGCGTTTTCAGTGTTGTGTTAGCACACCCTGACGGGATGGATCACGTGCCACGTGACCTTCTGACGCCATCCGCTCAAACTTTGCCTGCCTGCGTACTGCTGACGATGGCTCAATAAGGGCGAAACAGCTGTCCAGTACCAGCATGGCGACGTTTGACTTACAAACATATGCTATACGTGCAGCGAAATAGCTCCTGCTAGTTTTTACCCTTATACACTTGACTGGCTTTGCACTGCGTTTTCAGTGTTGTGTTAGCACACCCTGACGGGATGAATCACGTGCCACGTGACCTTCTGACGCCATCCGCTCAAACTTTGGCTGCCTGCGTACTGCTGACGATGGCTCAATAAGGGCGAAACAGCTGTCTAGTACCAGCATGGCGACGTTTGACTTACAAACATATGCTATACGTGCAGCAAAAGAGCTCCTGCTAGTTTTTACCCTTATACACATGACTGGCCTTGTACTGCGTTTTCACTGTTGTGTTGGCACACCCTGACGAGATGAATCACGTGCCACGTGACCTTCTGACGCCATCCGCTCAAACGTTGCCTGCCTGCGTACTGCTGACGATGGCCCAATAAGGTCGAAAAAGCTGTCCAGTACTGGCATGGCGACGTTTGGCTTACAAACGTATGCTATACGTGCAGCAATAGAGCTCCTGCTAGTTTTTTCCCTTATACACATGACTGGCCTTGTACTGCGTTTTCACTGTTGTGTTAGCACACCCTGACGAGATGAATCACGTGCCACGTGACCTTCTGACGCCATCCGCTAAAACTTTGCCTGCCTGCGTACTGCTGACGATGGCTCAATAACGCCGCAACAGCTATCCAGTACTGGCATGGCGACGTTCGGTTTACAAACGTATGCTATACGTGCAGCCAAAGATCTCCTGCTAGTTTTTTCCCTTATACACTTGACTGGCTTTGCACTGGGCTTTCAGTGGTGTGTTAGCACACTCTGACGGGAGGAATCACGTGCCACGTGACCTTCTGACGCCATCCTCTCAAACGTTGCCTGCCTGTGTACTGCTGACGATGGCCCAATAAGGCCGAAACAGCTGTCCAGTACTGGCATGGCGACGTTTGGCTTACAAACATATGCTATACGTGCAGCCAAAGAGCTCCTGCTAGTTTTTACCCTTATACACTTGACTGGCTTTGCACTGCGTTTTCAGTGTTGTGTTAGCACACCCTGACGGGATGAATCACGTGCCACGTGACTTTCTGACGCCATCCGCTCAAACTTTGCCTGCCTGCGTACTGCTGACGATGGCTCAATAAGGTCGAAAAAGCTATCCAGTACTGGCATGGCGACGTTTGGCTTACAAACATATGCTATACGTGCAGCCAAAGAGCTCCTGCTAGTTTTTACCCTTATACACTCGACTGGCTTTGCACTGCGTTTTCAGTGGTGTGTTAACACACTCTGACGGGAGGAATCACGTGCCACGTGACCTTCTGACGCCATCCGCTCAAACGTTGCCTGCCTGCGTACTGCTGACGATGGCCCAATAAGGCCGAAACAGCTGTCCAGTACTGGCATGGCGACGTTTGGCTTACAAACATATGCTATACGTGCAGCCAAAGAGCTCCTGCTAGTTTTTACCCTTATACACTTGACTGGCTTTGCACTGCGTTTTCAGTGTTGTGTTAGCACACCCTGACGGGATGGATCACGTGCCACGTGACCTTCTGACGCCATCCGCTCAAACTTTGCCTACCTGCGTACTGCTGACGATGGCTCAATAAGGGCGAAACAGCTGTCCAGTACCAGCATGGCGACGTTTGACTTACAAACATATGCTATACGTGCAGCAAAAGAGCTCCTGCTAGTTTTTACCCTTATACACATGACTGGCCTTGTACTGCGTTTTCACTGTTGTGTTGGCACACCCTGACGAGATGAATCACGTGCCACGTGACCTGACGCCATCCGCTCAAACGTTGCCTGCCTGCGTACTGCTGACGATGGCCCAATAAGGCCGAAACAGCTGTCCAGTACTGGCATGGCGACGTTTGGCTTACAAACATATGCTATACGTGCAGGCAAAGATCTCCTGCTAGTTTTTTCTCTTATACACTTTGTAGAGGACGGTGGACTGCCTCTACATGAGCCCCGACCGGCGATGATGGTATGCCACGGAGAGGCGATGACGGTGGCCTATCTCCATGGCCGCGCCGGTGGAACTGAAGCCGGTGCTCCACGCGCGTGGCCATCGGTGTCGTCGTTGTCGTCGCCGCTACAGGGGTCCCCCGGCCGTCAGATGCGTTGCGGACGCATCGCAAGAGCTGGAGTTGAGGACGACCGTGGTGGACGGGCAGACGTGGTGACGTGTGGTCGAATAGGGGCATGGCACACGTTGGCGGCACTTCAGAGAGGATGAAGACGGGGAGAGCATCCGTGTGTAGGTAGTCATCCTTGTGGCAGGTGTGGACGGGAACAGCGATCCGTCGCAGAGAGAGTGAGGCGCTCGGTGTCGTGGTCCTGGGGTGCCGCGACCGGCACGGGAGCCGAAGCTCGATAGTCCCAGGTGGAGTGAGCGAGGTGCCGAGACGGGCTTACGTGTGCCGAGGCGTCGGCTGCCGCGACTGCCGCAACCGGCAGGTGAGCGCAAGGCTCGAGTGTCGCGGCCGGCAGTGAGAAGCGTGAGAAGACTTGAGCGAAGAGAGAAGCGTAGGTGAGAGAGAGCGAAGAGTGCGGTGGGCCGTGTGTGCCGGAGGTAGTGCTGCTCGATGGCGTGGTCAGAAATTCGGGATGGTGAAGGGCCGAATTGCTCCGGACGTGATGTTCTTTGTCCGGGTCACCAAATGTAGAGGACGGTGGACTGCCTCTACATGAGCCCCGACCGGCGATGATGGTATGCCACGGAGAGGCGATGACGGTGGCCTATCTCCATGGCCGCGCCGGTGGAACTGAAGCCGGTGCTCCACGCGCGTGGCCATCGTTGTCGTCGTTGTCGTCGCCGCTACACACTTGACTGGCTTTGCACTGCGTTTTCAGTGTTGTGTTAGCACACTCTGACGGGAGGAATCACGTGCCACGTGACCTTCTGACGCCATCCGCTCAAACGTTGCCTTCCTGCGTACTGCTGACGATGGCCCAATAAGGCCGAAACAGCTGTCCAGTACTGGCTTGGCGACGTTTGGCTTACAAACATATGCTATACGTGCAGGCAAAGAGCTCCTGCTAGTTTTTACCCTTATACACTTGACTGGCTTTGCACTGCGTTTTCAGTGTTGTGTTAGCACACCCTGACGGGATGAATCACGTGCCACGTGACCTTCTGACGCCATCCGCTAAAACTTTGCCTGCCTGCGTACTGCTGACGATGGCCCAATAAGGCCGAAACAGTTGTCCAGTACTGGCATGGCTATGTTTGGCTTACACATATATGCTATACATGCAGCATAAAGAACTCCTGCTAGTTTTGTCCCTTATACACTTGACTGGCCTTGTACTGCGTTTTCACTGTTGTGTTGGCACACCCTGACGAGATGAATCACGTGCCACGTGACCTTCTGGCGCCGTCCGCTAAAACTTTGCCTGCCTGCGTACTGCTAACGATGGCCCAATAAGGTCGAAAAAGCTGTCCAGTACTGGCATGGCGACGTTTGGTTTACAAACGTATGCTATACGTGAAGCCAAAGATCTCCTGCTAGTTTTTTCTCTTATACACTTGACTGGCTTTGCACTGGGCTTTCATTTGTGTGTTAGCACACTCTGACGGGTGGAATCACGTGCCACGTGACCTTCTGACGCCATCCGCTCAAACGTTGCCTGCCTGCGTACTGCTGACCATGGCTCAATAAGGCCGAAACAGCTGTCCAGTACCAGCATGGCGACGTTTGACTTACAAACATATGCTATACGTGCAGCCAAAGAGCTCCTGCTATGTTTTACCCTTATACACATGACTGGCCTTGTACTGCGTTTTCAGTGTTGTGTTAGCACACCCTGACGAGATGAATCACGTGCCACGTGACCTTCTGACGCCATCCGCTAAAACTTTGCCTGCCTGCGTACTGCTGACCATGGCTCAATAAGGCCGAAACAGCTGTCCAGTACTGGCATGGCGACGTTTGGCTTACAAACATATGCTATACGTGCAGCCAAAGAGCTCCTGCTAGTTTTTACCCTTATACACATGACTGGCCTTGTACTGCGTTTTCACTGTTGTGTTAACACACCCTGACGAGATGAATCACGTGCCACGTGACCTTCGGACGCCATCCGCTAAAACTTTGCCAGCGTGCGTACTGCTCACCATGGCTCAATAAGGGCGAAACAGCTGTCCAGTACTGGCATGGCGACGTTTGACTTACAAACATATGCTATACGTGCAGCAAAAGAGCTCCTGCTAGTTTTTACCCTTATACACATGACTGGCCTTGTACTGCGTTTTCACTGTTGTGTTAGCACACCCTGACGAGATGAATCACGTGCTACGTGACCTTCTGACGCCATCCGCTAAAACTTTGCCTGCCTGCGTACTGCTAACGATTGCCCAATAAGGTCGAAAAAGCTGTCCAGTACTGGCATGGCGACGCTTGGTTTACAAACGTATGCTATACGTGCAGCCAAAGATCTCCTGGTAGTTTTTCTCTTATACACTTGACTGGCTTTGCACAGGGCTTTCACTGGTGTGTTAGCACATCCTGACGGGAGGAATCACGTGCCACGTGACCTTCTACGCCATCCGCTCAAACGTTGCCTGCCTGCGTACTGCTGACAATGGCTCAATAAGGACGAAAAAGCTATCCAGTACTGGCATGGCGACGTTTGGCTTACAAACATATGCTATACGTGCAGCCAAAGAGCTCCTGCTAGTTTTTACCCTTATACACTCGACTGGCTTTGCACTGCGTTTTCAGTGTTGTGTTAGCACACCCTGACGGGATGAATCACGTGCCACGTGACCTTCTGACGCCATCCGCTAAAACTTTGCCTGCCTGCGTACTGCTGACGATGGCTCAATAAGGTCGAAAAAGCCATCCAGTACTGGCATGGCGACGTTTGGCTTACAAACATATGCTATACGTGCAGCCAAAGAGCTCCTGCTAGTTTTTACCCTTATACACTCGACTGGCTTTGCACTGCGTTTTCAGTGTTGTGTTAGCACACCCTGACGGGATGAATCACGTGCCACGTGACCTTCTGACGCCATCCGCTAAAACTTTGCCTGCCTGCGTACTGCTGACGATGGCTCAATAAGGTCGAAAAAGCCATCCAGTACTGGCATGGCGACGTTTGGTTTACAAACGTATGCTGTACGTGCAGCCAAAGATCTCCTGCTAGTTTTTTCTCTTATACACTTGACTGACTTTGCACTGGGCTTTCAGTGGTGTGTTAGCACACTCTGACGGGAGGAATCACGTGCCACGTGACCTTCTGACGCCATCCGCTCAAACGTTGCCTGCCTTCGTACTGCTGACGATGGCCCAATAAGGCCGAAACAGCTGTCCAGTACTGGCATGGCGACATTTGGCTTACAAACATATGCTATACGTGCAGCCAAAGAGCTCCTGCTAGTTTTTACCCTTATACACTTGACTGGCTTTGCACTGCGTTTTCAGTGTTGTGTTAGCACACCCTGACGGGATGAATCACGTGCCACGTGACTTTCTGACGCCATCCGCTCAAACTTTGCCTGCCTGCGTACTGCTGACGATGGCTCAATAAGGTCGAAAACGCTATCCAGTACTGGCATGGCGACGTTTGGTTTACAAACGTATGCTATACGTGCAGCCAAAGATCTCCTGCTAGTTTTTTCTGTTATACACTTGACTGGCTTTGCACTGGGCTTTCAGTGGTGTGTTAGCACACTCTGACGGGAGGAATCACGTGCCACGTGACCTTCTGACGCCATCCGCTCAAGCGTTGCCTGCCTGCGTACTGCTGACGATGGCCCAATAAGGCCAAAACAGCTGTCCAGTACTGGCATGGCGACGTTTGGCTTACAAACATATGCTATACGTGCAGCCAAAGAGCTCCTGCTAGTTTTTACCCTTATACACTCGACTGGCTTTGCACTGCGTTTTCAGTGTTGTGTTAGCACACCCTGACGGGATGAATCACGTGCCACGTGACTTTCTGACGCCATCCGCTCAAACTTTGCCTGCCTGCGTACTGCTGACGATGGCTCAATAAGGTCGAAAAAGCTATCCAGTACTGGCATGGCGACGTTTGGTTTACAAACGTATGCTATACGTGCAGCCAAAGAGCTCCTGCTAGTTTTTACCCTTATACACTTGACTGGCTTTGCACTGCGTTTTCAGTGTTGTGTTAGCACACCCTGACGGGATGAATCGCGTGCCACGTGACTTTCTGACGCCATCCGCTCAAACTTTGCCTGCCTGCGTACTGCTGACGATGGCTCAATAAGGTCGAAAAAGCTATCCAGTACTGGCATGGCGACGTTTGGCTTACAAACATATGCTATACGTGCAGGCAAAGATCTCCTGCTAGTTTTTTCTCTTATACACTTGACTGGCTTTGCACTGCGTTTTCAGTGTTGTGTTAGCACACTCTGACGGGAGGAATCACGTGCCACGTGACCTTCTGACGCCATCCGCTCAAACGTTGCCTGCCTGCGTACTGCTGACGATGGCCCAATAAGGCCGAAACAGTTGTCCAGTACTGCCATGGCTATGTTTGGCTTACACATATATGCTATACATGCAGCATAAAGAACTCCTGCTAGTTTTGTCCCTTATACACTTGACTGGCCTTGTACTGCGTTTTCACTGTTGTGTTGGCACACCCTGACGAGATGAATCACGTGCCACGTGACCTTCTTGCGCCGTCCGCTAAAACTTTGCCTGCCTGCGTACTGCTGACGATGGCCCAATAAGGCCGAAACAGCTGTCCAGTACTGGCATGGCGACGTTTGGCTTACAAACATATGCTATACGTGCAGGCAAAGAGCTCCTGCTAGTTTTTACCCTTATACACTTGACTGGCTTTGCACTGCGTTTTCAGTGTTGTGTTAGCACACCCTGACGGGATGAATCACGTGCCACCTGACCTTCTGACGCCATCTGCTAAAACTTTGCCTGCCTGCGTACTGCTGACGATGGCCCAATAAGGCCGAAACAGTTGTCCAGTACTGCCATGGCTATGTTTGGCTTACACATATATGCTATACATGCAGCATAAAGAACTCCTGCTAGTTTTGTCCCTTATACACTTGACTGGCCTTGTACTGCGTTTTCACTGTTGTGTTGGCACACCCTGACGAGATGAATCACGTGCCACGTGACCTTCTTGCGCCGTCCGCTAAAACTTTGCCTGCCTGCGTACTGCTAACGATGGCCCAATAAGGTCGAAAAAGCTGTCCAGTACTGGCATGGCGACGTTTGGTTTACAAACGTATGCTATACGTGAAGCCAAAGATCTCCTGCTAGTTTTTTCTCTGATACACTTGACTGGCTTTGCACTGGGCTTTCAGTGGTGTGTTAGCACACTCTGACGGGAGGAATCACGTGCCACGTGACCTTCTGACGCCATCCGCTCAAACGTTGCCTGCCTGCGTACTGCTGACGATGGCCCAATAAGGCCGAAACAGCTGTCCAGTACTGGCATGGCGACGTTTGGCTTACAAACATATGCTATACGTGCAGCCAAAGATCTCCTGCTAGTTTTTACCCTTATACACTTGACTGGCTTTGCACTGCGTTTTCAGTGTTGTGTTAGCACACCCTGACGGGATGGATCACGTGCCACGTGACCTTCTGACGCCATCAGCTCAAACTTTGCCTGCCTGCGTACTGCTGACGATGGCTCAATAAGGGCGAAACAGCTGTCCAGTACCAGCATGGCGACGTTTGACTTACAAACATATGCTATACGTGCAGCAAAAGAGCTCCTGCTAGTTTTTACCCTTATACACATGACTGGCCTTGTACTGCGTTTTCACTGTTGTGTTGGCACACCCTGACGAGATGAATCACGTGCCACGTGACCTTCTGACGCCATCCGCTCAAACGTTGCCTGCCTGCGTACTGCTGACGATGGCCCAATAAGGCCGAAACAGCTGTCCAGTACTGGCATGGCGACGTTTGGCTTACAAACATATGCTATACGTGCAGGCAAAGAGCTCCTGCTAGTTTTTACCCTTATACACTTGACTGGCTTTGCACTGCGTTTTCAGTGTTGTGTTAGCACACCCTGACGGGATGAATCACGTGCCACGTGACCTTCTGACGCCATCTGCTAAAACTTTGCCTGCCTGCGTACTGCTGACGATGGCCCAATAAGGCCGAAACAGTTGTCCAGTACTGCCATGGCTATGTTTGGCTTACACATATATGCTATACATGCAGCATAAAGAACTCCTGCTAGTTTTGTCCCTTATACACTTGACTGGCCTTGTACTGCGTTTTCACTGTTGTGTTGGCACACCCTGACGAGATGAATCACGTGCCACGTGACCTTCTTGCGCCGTCCGCTAAAACTTTGCCTGCCTGCGTACTGCTAACGATGGCCCAATAAGGTCGAAAAAGCTGTCCAGTACTGGCATGGCGACGTTTGGTTTACAAACGTATGCTATACGTGAAGCCAAAGATCTCCTGCTAGTTTTTTCTCTGATACACTTGACTGGCTTTGCACTGGGCTTTCAGTGGTGTGTTAGCACACTCTGACGGGAGGAATCACGTGCCACGTGACCTTCTGACGCCATCCGCTCAAACGTTGCCTGCCTGCGTACTGCTGACGATGGCCCAATAAGGCCGAAACAGCTGTCCAGTACTGGCATGGCGACGTTTGGCTTACAAACATATGCTATACGTGCAGCCAAAGATCTCCTGCTAGTTTTTACCCTTATACACTTGACTGGCTTTGCACTGCGTTTTCAGTGTTGTGTTAGCACACCCTGACGGGATGGATCACGTGCCACGTGACCTTCTGACGCCATCCGCTCAAACTTTGCCTGCCTGCGTACTGCTGACGATGGCTCAATAAGGGCGAAACAGCTGTCCAGTACCAGCATGGCGACGTTTGACTTACAAACATATGCTATACGTGCAGCAAAAGAGCTCCTGCTAGTTTTTACCCTTATACACATGACTGGCCTTGTACTGCGTTTTCACTGTTGTGTTGGCACACCCTGACGAGATGAATCACGTGCCACGTGACCTTCTGACGCCATCCGCTCAAACGTTGCCTGCCTGCGTACTGCTGACGATGGCCCAATAAGGCCGAAACAGCTGTCCAGTACTGGCATGGCGACGTTTGGCTTACAAACATATGCTATACGTGCAGGCAAAGAGCTCCTGCTAGTTTTTACCCTTATACACTTGACTGGCTTTGCACTGCGTTTTCAGTGTTGTGTTAGCACACCCTGACGGGATGAATCACGTGCCATGTGACCCTCTGACGCCATCCGCTAAAACTTTGCCTGCCTGCGTACTGCTGACGATGGCCCAATAAGGCCGAAACAGTTGTCCAGTACTGGCATGGCGACGTTCGGCTTACAAACATATGCTATACGTGCAGCCAAAGAGCTCCTGCTAGTTTTTACCCTTATACACTTGACTGGCTTTGCACTGCGTTTTCAGTGTTGTGTTAGCACACCCTGACGGGATGGATCACGTGCCACGTGACCTTCTGACGCCATCCGCTCAAACTTTGCCTGCCTGCGTACTGCTGACGATGGCTCAATCAGGGCGAAACAGCTGTCCAGTACCAGCATGGCGACGTTTGACTTACAAACATATGCTATACGTGCAGCAAAAGAGCTCCTGCTAGTTTTTACCCTGATACACATGACTGGCCTTGTACTGCGTTTTCACTGTTGTGTTGGCACACCCTGACGAGATGAATCACGTGCCACGTGACCTTCTGACGCCATCCGCTCAAACGTTGCCTGCCTGCGTACTGCTGACGATGGCCCAATAAGGCCGAAACAGCTGTCCAGTACTGGCATGGCGACGTTTGGCTTACAAACATATGCTATACGTGCAGGCAAAGATCTCCTGCTAGTTTTTTCTCTTATACACTTGACTGGCTTTGCACTGCGTTTTCAGTGTTGTGTTAGCACACTCTGACGGGAGGAATCACGTGCCACGTGACCTTCTGACGCCATCCGCTCAAACGTTGCCTGCCTGCGTACTGCTGACGATGGCCCAATAAGGCCGAAACAGCTGTCCAGTATTGGCATGGCGACGTTTGACTTACAAACATATGCTATACGTGCAGGCAAAGAGCTCCTGCTAGTTTTTACCCTTATACACTTGACTGGCTTTGCACTGCGTTTTCAGTGTTGTGTTAGCACACCCTGACGGGATGAATCACGTGCCACGTGACCTTCTGACGCCATCCGCTAAAACTTTGCCTGCCTGCGTACTGCTGACGATGGCCCAATAAGGCCGAAACAGTTGTCCAGTACTGGCATGGCTATGTTTGGCTTACACATATATGCTATACATGCAGCATAAAGAACTCCTGCTAGTTTTGTCCCTTATACACTTGACTGGCCTTGTACTGCGTTTTCACTGTTGTGTTGGCACACCCTGACGAGATGAATCACGTGCCACGTGACCTTCTTGCGCCGTCCGCTAAACTTTGCCTGCCTGCGTACTGCTAACGATGGCCCAATAAGGTCGAAAAAGCTGTCCAGTACTGGCATGGCGACGTTTGGTTTACAAACGTATGCTATACGTGAAGCCAAAGATCTCCTGCTAGTTTTTTCTCTGATACACTTGACTGGCTTTGCACTGGGCTTTCAGTGGTGTGTTAGCACACTCTGACGGGAGGAATCACGTGCCACGTGACCTTCTGACGCCATCCGCTCAAACGTTGCCTGCCTGCGTACTGCTGACGATGGCCCAATAAGGCCGAAACAGCTGTCCAGTACTGGCATGGCGACGTTTGGCTTACAAACATATGCTATACGTGCAGCCAAAGATCTCCTGCTAGTTTTTACCCTTATACACTTGACTGGCTTTGCACTGCGTTTTCAGTGTTGTGTTAGCACACCCTGACGGGATGGATCACGTGCCACGTGACCTTCTGACGCCATCCGCTCAAACTTTGCCTGCCTGCGTATACTGCTG